>NW_010196951.1:12276-65548 GCF_000695765.1 Mesitornis unicolor
GCGTTTCCGCTGCCTCTGCAACCCCCTCTTCTGCTGCCGGGAGCGACATCTCAAAAAAAAAAAAAAAAGCCATTTTGCTAAGCAGTGTCAGTCTAAATTTCACTTAAATGGCCAGCCCTTGCCACAGGGAAATGGCAAGAAGAGCGCGAGGAGGGTCCTGCCACATCAGCAAACAATCCATTCCTCGGCCACCCTCAAACACAAGCCTTTGTGACCAGTTATCAGGGAAAGCCAGGGGATCAGCCGGCATGGATGTATCCACTGCCAACACAGTAACAATAAATGACTGTCAAACACACAAAGTGCCTTTGGATGCATGGGGACCAATTGATAAAAGTTTTAGTGTGTGATTAATAGGTCAACTAGCACTTTACAAGGTTTGATGGTACATGTGGGTGTGACTGATGCGGTCTATACGGGACAAATTTTGGCTATGATATCTACTGCAACACCACCAGTAACTATCACTAAAGGAACTAGAATTGCTCAACTTGTGCCTTTTGTGAGTTGTGTTCCTAAAACAGAGCAGACTAATTGTGGTGACAACAGATTTGGATCCACTGGAAAACCACTTGTCTTTTGGTCCCAGACTGTCATCGACAAGAGACCACAAATGATCTGCACACTTGCAATGGACCATGCTACCCCTTCGCAGACAAAATTAACGGGTTTGTTGGATACAGGAGCTGATGTCACCATCATCGTGCAATGTGATTGGCCTCCTACCTGGCCCTTGATATCAAATACAACAGGAGTGGTAGGCCTTGGGAGGATGGCAAATAGTTTTATGGCTGCTAAATCTGTTGTTATTAGCAACCCTGAGGGGCAGAAAGCCACCGTCAGGCCATACGTGACCACTGTCACTGTCCCTTGAATTTATGGAGGAGAGATATGGGACGGTAAGGATTACAATGGATTTTTAAGGGGGGCCACTGTGTTGCAGAGTATCACACGGCCAATAGTGGCTCTGAAGTGGTTAATGGAAAAGCCGGTGTGGGTGGATCAGTGACCCCTCAATGGAGAAAAACTCATAGCCCTGCAGCTTCTAGTCACAGAACAATTGGCTGCAGGATACATTGAACCCTCTTATACCCCATGGAACACACGTGTGTTTGTGGTAAAGAAGAAATCTGGGAAGTGGCATTTGCTGCATGACCTAAGGAAGATCAATGAGGTGATGGCAACCATGGGAGCACTGCAACCAAGGCTGCACTCACCAACAATGATTCCAATGCAATGGGAAATTGTAATAATGGACTTAAAGGATTGTTTTTTAACTATTCCTCTAAATGAACAGAACATGGAAACGTTTGCATTTACAGTGCCATCAGTAAACAAAAGTAACCCTGCCAAAAGGTATCATTGGAAGGTGCTTCCTCAAGGCATGAAGAACTCACCTACTATTTGTCAGTGGTTTGTAGTGAAAGCTTTGAGCCCTGTTCGAGCTACATTCCCATCAAGGTATTGTTATCATTATATGGATGACATTTTGTTAGCTGCACCATCGCAGGTAATGTTAGCTGAAATGGAAGCTGAAGCACAAAATTCATTGCAAAACTATGGATTAGTGATTGCCCCAGAAAAAGTGCAACACCAGCAGCCACGGTAGTACCTGGGTATGAAGGTGTTAGATCAAACAGTAATGTCACAACCAATTCAGTTGCAAATAGATGTAAAAACCCTGAATGATGTGCAAAAACTAGCAGAGGTGATTAATTGTATCCGATCTTATTTGAGGTTGTTGTCTTCCAAATTACAGCCGCTTTTGGAGCTGTTAAAGGGGAATTCAGATATTGCTGCATCACGAGTCCTCACCTCCGAAGCAAAACAGGTAATAGAAAAGGTAGAACAAGCAATTACAAAGAAGCACATATGGAGAATTGATTTAACAATATCAGTGCAAGTGTTTGTGTTGATAGATGAAACGATACCTTTTGCAATGACTGCACAGTGGAATTTAGGTTGGCAAGACCTTTTGCATGTTTTAGAATGGGCCTTTCTACCTTTTAGAGCAAAAAAACCATCTCCGTGTCTGTTGAGCTTATGGCCCAGATTATCATTAAAACCAGAACTCGTTGTGTGGATTTATTGTCAAGGGATCCCGAGAAGATTGTGATACCGGTAGAAAGTCAGTATTTTGAATGGTGTCTTGCCAATAGCTCAGCACTTCAAGCTGCAATGATAAATTTTAAAAGTCAAATCACTTATCATCTGCCCTTTAATCCCCTTTTGAAAATGGTCTGTCAAATTCGATTTGCAGAGAAACGATTAAGTCAATCAGACCCTGTGGATGGTGTTACAGTGTGTACTGATAGCTCTGGGAAGACAGGCAAGGCTGCCATAGTTTGGCATGGCCACCAATGGCAAAGTAAAGTAGAACATCAAGAAGACTCTCCTCAAATTGTAGAATTAAGAGCCATGGCAATGGCATTCCAATATTTTACTGGTCCTCTGAATGTTGTTACTGATCCAGCTTATATAGCTGGACTAGTACAACAATTGGATAAGGCCGTTTTGGGTCATGTTACTCAGGGGAAACTCTTTGGTGTTTTAAAACTGTTATGGGTTGAAATTCAAAGACGGCAACATCCATATTATGTTTTGCATATTAAGAGTCATACTTCTATTCCCAGATTTTTGGTGGAAGGAAATGAAAGAGCAGATGAACTTGTGTCACGTGTAGCAATGGGACCAACACCAAATATCAAGCAGCAGGCAATTGCGTCTCATCAGTTTTTTCATCAGGGCTATCGTGCTCTCAGACGACAGTTTCGTCTGTCTCATGCTGAGTCACGTGCCATTGTTGCGGCTTGCCCTGACTGTCAGGGCCAACATGTCCCTTGTTATTATAGAACCAATCCCAGAAGGCTTCAAGCCCTTCAGATATGGCAAACAGACGTTACCCACATTGGTGAATTTGGCAGGTTAAAATTTGTTCATGTATCTATTGATACTTTTTCATCGGTTATCATTGCTACTGCCCACACAGATGAAAGCACCAAAGATGTTATTAGACACTGGCAATGGTCATTTTCCGTTGCCGGGGTTCCTACTCAGATCAAGACAGACAATGGTCCAGCATATGTTTCTGGAAAAGTGAATGCATTTTTGCAGTTATGGGAGGTGACACATGCTACCGGTATTCTGCACTCTCCCACTGGGCAGGGCATTGTGGAGCGTGCACATGGCATGCTCAGACGCCTTCTTCAAAAACAGAAAGGGGGAGTGACTGGTGAACCCCCTGAAGCATGGTTAAATAAAGCCATGTATGTGCTGAATTTTGTTAATATAACAGAGGATTTGCAGGAGCCACCTATGGTTCGCCACTTTGAGTCCCTACGTAAAATGACTACTGTTTCCCCTGGCGTTAAGGTTAGGGTGAAAGACCTGCAGAGTGGACAATGCTCACCTCCATGTGATTTATTAACCTGGGGAAGAGGGTATGCTTGTGTCTGCACGGATGGTGGCCCCCAGTGGGTTCCTGCTCGCTGTATTCAGCCTGTTATGGATGGTTCATGCAAGTGAAGAATGGATAGTTCGACAATCGAATCAAGAATTGGAGTTGTTAAGATCAGTCACAATGGATGCTTGTGTGATGCTTAACTAGACGTATAACACCACTCAAAAGGGTCAGAATGTAAATGCTACTTTGCCTGTGTATAGAAATGCTACAGCCTGGTGTAATTACACCTCCTCCAACATTGAAACTTAATGGTAGGCCATGTAGCCTTGGGCGGTTTACATTGTTAACACCCCAGATGGGACACTGCTTTTGAACCTCGATGGATTCATGGGATTGCAGGACCTCCAGCCAGCACCGAGTGATTCTCAGGGAGAACCTCCGATCCCCAGACCAAAGAGCTCTAAGCAAAATCCCAGGGAAGGTAAAAGGCATTCTTTCTTTAAGAGGATGGAGTCATTAAGGTACCTAAAGGAAGGTTATAGTTTGTGGAATACCTGGGTATTGAGGTTTGGGGTGTGTGTTAAATTACCGGTAATTAGTTTTAGAATTTATGTGATAAGTGTGGTTGCTGTTTCTGTGTTGTGCATCATTTAATTGTGTTTGTAATATAGCTACAAAATTTGGGACAGGATTAAATATTGTAATAATTGATAGCCAATTTATACTCTTGAAGATCAGGAAAGGTAGCCAAAGAATGGAACTTTAAAGTATAATACCATATTGCGGTTAATATCGTTCTGTTCTCGACTTGGGAAGTGGGATAAAGGTCTATATGCTGATGCTTTTATGATTCTGTATAGAAATCTAAATACACAGGAAAATGTCAGTTACTGATATGTATGGAATAATTTGGCGTATTATCTCAATTCTGAAACCTTATTAAAACAAAAAAGGGGGAAATGTGGAGAAGCATCAAGAGGCTGCAAACCAAGGCTCTGCGTAAGCTGGGATTCCCATGAGAACATTATTAAGAGAACACGAACAGCAGCTGGGATTTATACAAAGGATGGGATTGGTTGAATAACTTGTTTAAAGGATGGGGACTGTCTGGGTGGTTGCTATCTCTAGTAAAAACTGAATTGTTGGTTTTGTTCATCATTGTGTTAAGCCTGTGGTGGATGGTGCGTGCCGGTGATGGATGGATAGTTTCACAAACAAATGAATTGTTGGTTTTGTTCATCATTGTGTTAAGCCTGTGGTGGATGGTGCGTGCCGGTGATGGATGGATAGTTTCACAACCAAAGCAGAATGTGTGGATCACCCTAGCCAACAAGACAGGGCAGGATTCTATTTGTTTATCTACTACCTCGCCTGGTAATCCGTTTTCAACATGTTTGGTGGGTCAACTGTTGGACAATTGGCCTGTGTCTACAGCCCAGCAGGCCATAGCCAATGGTTCAAGAGTGGTTGATAATTGGGATGGCTGGATTCCATATTAAAGCCAAAGTGACCTTGAACCACAGGAGCTGGAGTTATTGGGATCTGTAAAAATTGATTATTGTGTATATTTTAATTATTCAGGGAAAAATCAGACAACGGGACAATGGGTAAATTCTAGATTGATTGTGTATAGAAATTATAGTTTTTGGTGTAATCATACATCAAAGAACGCTTCACAATCTAGCAACCGTCCAATTAGCCTGCCCCGCAGAGTGTTTTTGATTTGCGGAGATAGAGTGTGGCCTGGTATCCCTTCATATCTCAAAGGAGGACCCTACAGTTTGGGACGCTTAATATTGCTGACACCCAATGACACCATGATCCACGACGCATTTCTCAGTTGATCACACAATAGGCGAACTGTTCAGGCATATAAAAGTGATTGTAAGGACAATCTGAACTTTTGGGGTCCGGGTGAAATCATAGCTACATTTATCTTTGCTCCACTCATGCGCTAACCACCCGTACTGAGGTGTTGGTTAGCTAAACAGAGCAATGTGACCTCAATGGCTTTAAGTGGACTGTTATTAGATGTAGATTCAGTTAGATATGCTACATTGCAAAATAGAGCTGCTATAGAATTTTTGTTGTTAGCTCAAGGGCATGGATGTGAAGATTTTGAAGGAATGCGTTGTATGAATTTGTCAGACCATTCAGAGTCCATTCATAAAAATATTCAGATGTTAAAGGAAGGAGTGAAGAAAACTTCAGCTTGATGATGGGTGGAATTGGTTAAATAACCTTTTTAATGGCTGGGGATTGTCTCGTAGGGTTTTATCATTGATTAAGACTAGATTTTTGATATTGATTGTTGTTGTAGTTGTGTTATTGGTGTTGCCACATTTACTGTCCCTGATGGAAAGCATGCTGCAAAAGACGACACAGGCAATTTTTGTAGCACAAATACAAAAAGGGGGAATTGTGGGGGACCTCAGCTGGACTGAGGCCCTTGGACAGAGTGACTTTGACCTTGAGAAGATTCCAGTCTACCCTTGAGAGAATAAACAGGAACAAGAAGAGCCGCAAGGTAAACAAGTTTGTCGAAAGTGCTGACAGCAGACTGGAATTTTAAGAAAGTGTTGATAGCAAACTGAGGTGTACGTCTTCCTTTGGTGGAAGTGCCAAGTTGTGATGAACTGTGAAAATATTATCTAATAAAAAAGAAACATACTAACTTTGAACCAATGACAAGAAGACACATCTGGGGTAAGAGAGTATAAATAGATGAGGAAGAGAAACGGTAAAGGCTTTTTGTGCTACGTCAACACTTGTCTTGTCGCTTTGTCCGTCCTGACCACGACAAATGGTGACCCCGACGTGATACGACAGGATAATCCACAGACTGTGGAGGGCTGCAGGGCGACATGCAGCGGGGACAGAGCCTGGTGAAGCTGAGAGCAGTGGGGAGAGCTGCCTGGTCCGGACCTGAATTCTGACACCTGATAAGGTGAGCCACCGGGAACATGGATGCAACACTGACAAAAGAGGAGACTAGTGTGCTGACATATTTCTTCTTTTATTATGAAGACTGAGCATCTCCTAAATTACATGTACCAAGGGCTCACAATAAATGTACCAGGATGTTTCAAACAAGCCTGCAAAATACTGCAAGGCAGAGCACTACTAGCCTTTGCACCACAAACTACCAGTCAAGGACTCAAAAAAGCTACCAGGGGACATCAGAAAAGAGAAAGGAAGCTAAGTGCAGACATAAATGAAATGTTCCACTTCACAACATTCAGGGGAAAACACTTCTACTAAATAGCTACAGATTAATGTTTATTTTCACATCAACAGAGAAGCAAAATTGAAAGGGCTGTTAATCATATTTCAAAGGACATTCATGCAGTCTTCTGGTAATAATGCAGTTAAAGGAGTGCAAAGTTCTTCCAAAGCAAAGTGCTACCATGTTTAAAATTCTTTAAAATGTTCTTTGTCGTGTGAGTGGCCCATCTCCCACTCCAGCCTAAGACAGACAGAAGAAATCTAGAAAGTGATATGCAGAGACTTTCCCCTTAGATGGTTAAGGTGGTTTTGAAAGCAGGTGTCATACTAGTGATGGGTTGCATGCCAGAAACAACTCCCACAGCATATTTCTAGAAGCTATAGCAACTGCATCTCCCATAGAGAAAGAACATAGGAAAATACAAAATCTGCAGAGAGTTTCATTAGGCGAACATGTATACAGGAACAGGGGTTCCCACGCAGGTAAGACAGGCCCATCAGGTTGAGGCATTCCACAGACCCATGCCGCTACTTATACCCAGATGTCTCTTGTTAAAAAACTTATCCTAGAAGGAGCAGGCAGGCTTTGTGGAAAGGTGAAACAGCATGGAGAAGGGTAGAGGGAGTAAGATGATTGAGCTGAACATGAAGCTCTGGAAACAGGGCTTGTGGGTCTGATAAATTTCTGCACTTCTAAGATACAGGCTGCATATGAAAATGTGAATCCATCACCATCTCTGCCACACCACATGGACAAATAAGTGACTTGATAAAGATGGGTCAGCCAGAGAATTGTGCACATCGGCACAGCTAGGAGTCAAATCAAGGCCCCAGCCCTCAGACAGGGCAGCTGCTTTCTCAGATATGTTCCTGCCTCAAAGGAAACAGTCATGGGAGCATCTTAAACATATTGGGGAGACCTTTGGTCTCCTGTGGTTGTGTATTCAGTGCTTTTAAAGAACGTGGTTTCAAAACAGTAAGATCACATGACAGAGAGGGAAAAACAACTCATCAGATTAAAAAATTCCCTTTTTGAATCTTTCTTTACTGTTAATGAAGGGACCATTTGTGTTTCTCCACAATCCTCGGGGAAAAGCTATGTGATGATTGTCAGACTTGCTTCAACTGCAGCTACAGCCAAAGTCCACAAATACTTTTAGACAAGAAAGACTTCCATTTGGAAGAATGGGAATGGATGGAAGAGAAAAAGGAGTTTCCATTTTCAGGCTTCTTGACAAAGGATTTTGTTTCACAATTTCCCTAAGTTTAGTCTTTGAAGTATTTCAGTAATGATAATTTAAAAAAATACCAGGAGACAGAACAAAAATATTTTGGCCAATTAATCCAAATATTTTTTTAAATTATTGTTTTTCTCTTATCAAGAAAATAATGTAATCCCAGCTGGAGGAAAAGACTAGAGTAGAGTGGAGTGGCAAGGCTTGACTTTATTTAGGCTCCATAGACAAAGCAAAACTCAGTTCTCTGTGCTTTCCTACTCTCAATATGTTGGCATTTGTAGGATAAAAAATTCTAGTGTCCTACTCTTCTTCTATGCAGAGCATATTAACAGCTCTCAGATCTGCTCTCTTGTAAAACTGAATTGAGTTTTAACAACAGACAAAATCCTAAAATTCAGGGCTTTCTTCCCATCTTATAATCTCAAATGGAAACTCATAAATGGGGTAGAAAGGCAAGAAAAATTACAACAGCTGTGAAACACTAGTAGAAAAAGAGCTAGAACAGTTAGAAAGGTCCTATAGCCATGTTATTTGAAAAAAACCATCCAGGATGCTGCCTCCAATTTGTGTTTATCTTCCAAGACAGATTTTTAACAATATTTACTTATATAACTATCCTCCTTTAGGGCTCTGGCTGCACTGCTCATTTGTTTGAGGCTAAGTTTCACTGAGCATTAGACAGACCCAGATAATAATAAGGAAAGATAAATAGAGCCAGATGATAAGCTGGAGATGACACATGTTGAAGACCACTGCTGCCTGCCTCCTCGCCACCTAACCTAGGATATCATGTATGAGACGTAAAGAGGTGATGGCATAACAAATTCTCCTATCAGAGCAGGACTGTCAGTCCAGGATAAGCTCTGCCAAGAAAACCTGCTGCTACCAGCCCTAAACTCCTCTGCCCCCTATGCTAGGCCATTAGCAAGGGATTCTCTGTGCACAGCATTGATGACATTATTCAACTTGTGCTGCATGTGACGAATGCTTCATAAAGACAAGAAAGGGTAAGTGCAGAAATGAAAAGGCTTACAGAGAACTGCAGAACACAGGGCAGGGTATCACACAGCCTGCACTGAAGCAAGAGGCATTGTGCAGGCTTATGAAATCCCTCAGTCTTGATCTCATTTAAAGAGAGCCTTAGCAAAAGCCCAGTGAAGGAATCAGGAGGTTTTTTATTATCTTTGGAGTGAGGTATCAGTCTCTCCAGAGGATTTAGATGAACACAGGTGAATGAGACAGTTGAAAACCTGTCCTGTATAGTAGTAAAGGCACTGCAAGCAAAGGCTATCATACTGATCTAATGTGCACAGCAAGGTAATGTAAAAGGGAAGAACTAACTTGGAAGTCCTAGATCAGCAGCTGAAAGGCAATGAACACTAATTTCAACTTTAACTGGTTTATTTAACCATGTTTCCAGGTTAGGGATTGCCCATTAATAAAAGTGACAACAAAAAATCTTTAGACTTTGAAGAAAACTCAGTTCTTTAATCTTAAGAAGTTATTTCCCAAAGCTATTTCTAGCTTAAGGAGACAAACTCTCCTGGCTTCCCCCATCATAACAACATACTCTCTGGGGGCTATTAAAGCAATTAAAGCCCAGTTCTGATCTGCTGGTGACTGTAACAGGAGTATAGGAGGTGAGCTTTTGAAAATACCATTCTCAGACCTCATCTGGCTGGACTATGGAGTTGAACTGACTGAAATGGAAGGGCTGAACAAAAAATGTTGCCTCATAAGGGTCCCACTTATTTTTAGGGGGATATGGGGATGAGAAGGGAAAAAAAAGCAGATTAAAAACCTCACGCAATTGGAGTAATTACAGGGAGTGCTTGCCTACTTATTTCTGGGGATTATCCTCTCCTTCAGAAGTAATAGACATTCAAATCAGCTGTAACCAGATTATTCTTCTTAAAGATTTGTATTACAACTACACTTGGGGGCTCCATATGTGATTATAATTCATGTAAGCACTGTAAAACTGAAGCATTAAAGAACCTTAAACACACACAAAAAAGTTTATTCTCTAAACAGATAAGCCAGACAGTGGGAGAGAGAAGAAATGAAGATTAAGAGGGCAAGGTTGTGCAACGGTCCAGTGAGAGAGGAAAGCAAATGTCCCCAGCACCAGCTCATTGTCTTGTCTAATAGTCCATATGCAGCTTCTCTCAATGAAACCCATGATGTAGTAGTGTTGGTGAGAATGCTCCCAAGAAAAGCTATATTAAATAAATGACTAATATTTGTCCTAGAGTATTGTCATTAAGGTTGAAGGATATTGGAAATCAGGTTTGGAAGACAGAGTAGATGTAATACAGAAGCCTTCATCCATCTGACTCAGAAAAGCAGTTTGAAAGGATTGCACTTTCATGGTCCAGAAGACTGGTGAAACAGTATTCCAAATATAAAGAAGCCACTCTGTGAAACATGAAACAAAAAAGGAGAGAAGAAGGAGCCAGAGAAGCCCTCAAACCCAGCCTCTCCAAAGTATGATGGCACACAAACCTGCAAGGCTGCTACAGCTTTGTTTTTCAAACCCTTTCATTCACAAACTCCAACAGAAGTTGAAATATCTTTGTATCAGAGAGCTAGGAAGGCTTCTTCTCAAAAGCCTCCAACATTCCCTCCTCCCTGCCACAATGAAAATGAACAGGAACAGGGCTTCTAACTCATCTTGAAAATTTTACCCAAGGACAGTAGATATGAATAGAGCCGGCAGGTTGCTGAATCATTCTGGTCAGCAAGTCTCCACACAGAGAAAATTAGATGTCAGCAAAGTCATAGTTTTCAATATACACTGTTTAAAATTAGATATTGGATTTAAAAACTGAAAAAATCCTCTCTTTCTGAATAAGCCATAGGTGTCAAAGTATAAATAGCCAGAGCCCTTTGGAAATCAAAGAATGTGATAAAATAGATAAGAGTAATTAATTGATGTCAAATCTGTAATGGCATACAGATGAATATTAGCTTCAACTTTACTTCATTCAAACATCCCCCTAGATAAGTCAGTTAATGGTTGAGTTAGGGAAAAAAAAAAAAAAATCAGAAGATAAGGTAAGAGCAACAAAGGCAGCAGACGATGCCTCAGAAGCAAGACACAAGAGAGCACATGAATGAAGGGAATACATTCATCCACAGGCAGGGAAGACAAAGCAGTCAAGTAAGAACACTTGGACAGCTAAGTAATACAAAGCAGGGAACAGACAAAAGGTGGGGAAATTCAGAAAAAGAAAGCCTTGGCAAAATATGTGATACAAAGAAACAGAAAGCTGTAAAGGGGTATGTCATAGCAATTGTCTATCATTATAATACAGTAATTTCTTCCCTGAAGAAAATATTAAGTCAACATAGATATAAAGTAAGAATTTAGCAGCTGGCTGAGACAATATCACAGTAACTGTCTACAGGTTTTGAAGTTTAGGCTTAGCCTGTGCAACAGTGCTCCAATCTAAACATACCCATTGCAGTTGATATTACATTTGAAATCTAAAAGAATATAGGACTATCACCATATAAAAAATATTTAATAAGCTGTATGAAGAAGGAAGGAAAACCTCTTCATGTATTGATGTAATTAAAATGTAACCTTCTGCTAGGATAAAGTCCAGACAATAATAGTTCATACTCTGTTAAATCTGCATTTAGTATTGGTACAAATGCTTTTAGAATATTGCAAGCTGCTGTACTGCCCACATTTCAAGAAAGCTTTTGAAAAAGTAGAAGACTGAGAAAAGCAATCTGGGAGTTGTTAAAGTATCACAACACATTCTGCAGCCAGTCTTGAGGAGCTCAAATTTAAGTCTAGTGAGACAGCAGGGGCATGATGATCATAGGTCTCCAGATATTTCTGTGGAGGCAAGTATGTGCAAATACAACTTTCTTCAGTTTAACAGGCAGGCGCAAGAAGATCCAGTGACCTTACCATGAAGTCAGAAAACTTCAGAGCACAAATGAGGTGCACACAGTTACCAGTGAAGTTATCTCATCACTGGAACTATTTCCAAGAATTACTGTGGCTCCTGCTGATAGACTATCTTAAAAATTAAACCTTCTAATACTTCTGTGCCATCAGAAACACCAGCCGCCTGCTTTGGTTCCCATCTATCTTATGAAAATTTTCCTCTGTAACCATCCTTCACTGGATCATTTCTGTTCAGATAGGTGCAAAGGAATTTAAGTAGGGAGGGAGTGTTGATCTGCCTGAGGGTAGGAAAGAATCAATGGGCTGAGGCCAATTGTATGAGCTTCAACAAGGCCAAATGCCATGTCCTGCACTTCGGTTGCAATAGCCCTATGCAGTGCTACAGGCTTGGGGACAAGTGGCTGGAAAGCTGCCAGGCAGAAAAGGACCTGGGGGTGTTGGTGGACAGCAGGATGACCATGAGCCAGCAGTGTGCCCTTGCGGCCAAGAAGGCCAATGGCATCCTGGGGTGTATTAGAAGGGGTGTGGTTAGTAGGTCAAGAGAGGTTCTCCTTCCCCTCTACTCTGCCCTAGTGAGACCGCATCTGGAATATTGTGTTCAGTTGTGGGCCCCTCAGTTCAAGAAGGACAAGGAATTGCCTGAAAGAGTCCAGTATAGAGCCACAAGATGATTGAGGGAGTGTAGCATCTCCCTTATGAGGAGCAGTTGAGGGAGCTGGGTGTCTAGCTTGGAGAAGAGGAGACTGAGGGGTGACCTCATTAATGTTTATAAATTTGTAAAGGGTGAGTGTCAGGAGGAAGGAGCCAGGCTCTTCTCTGTGATATCAAACGATAGGACAAGGGGCAATGGGAGCAAGCTTGAGCATAGGAGGTTCAACCTGAACATAAGGAAAAACTTTTTTACTGTGTGGGTAACAGAGCACTGGAACAGGCTGCCCAAAGAGGCTGTGGAGTCTCCTTCTCTGGAGACATTCAAAACCCACCTGGACGCATTCCTGTGTGACCTAGTTTAGGTGATCCTGCTCTGGCCGGGGGATTGGACTAGATGATCTTCCAAGGTCCCTTCCAATTCCTAATACTCTGTGTTTCATGCAACTTCTGAGAGTACAGAGCAATAACTGCTTGGCTGACACTCCCAGTAGTGAGGACTACATGCTGCTAGGTTTAATTGTAACTCATCTGCTGGCCAGGTACCAACCAGCTGGACAAGTGTAGACCTCTGTGGTTTCTTGGGAAAGGCTGATCATTGAGTTGATTCTGGTTCTGTTTTGGATATTTGTTTTGTTAGCTTTTGGGGGTTTTTTCCTCAGTGTTTTGTACCATTTCATGTCAGTAGTCCTCTTTCAAATCCTGTAGTTGTTTATATCACCAACACAACAATTTTACTCCATCATTTCAGTTTTTTCATCTTGCTATGGCTTTGCATAACCTTACAACTTTCTTACAACTCAAAAACATTTTTCTCAGTAAACATGAGCATGGCCACACAGCTCTGCTGAACTAAAGTGGACCTTGGCTCACCACCAGCTAGACTTCTAGGGGAGGGGTTATGGTTCTGGTGGGAAACCATCTTATGCTAGATGACTCCTGGCAAGGCAGAGTTCCACATGCTGAGGGCCACTACAGACCAAGTTTAAGCAAAACATCAGAATAGGAACAGCATGAACTTTCAACATTTGTTATAAGAGTTTCCCTGGTAGAAGTCTCAGATATTCCTAGTACCTTAGGCGAAAGATCTGGAGACGCAGGGAACCATCCCAGCACAGGGAATTAAGAACATTCAAGAGGTTAACATGCAGGTGTTTAAAAAAATCCTTAAACTCAGTCATCCCTTAAATAGCAGCAAATCAAGAATTCAAGTGGGATGTAAACTGTGCCTCCAAGTGAGCAAGAACACTGACCTGCTCTGTAAAGCCTGCTACAAAGAGCCTGGCCTGTCAGTGAGAAAATTTTAATTGATCCTTTTCCCCTAGCAGAGCTGCTGTGTCACCAACAGAGGTGGCATCACTGCTCACCACACTTGCACACAACCTCCACCTCAGACGACACCACTAAAAATTTGTCCTCTTATAATCACAGTTTCCCAAGACAAGTTCTAAAGATAGTTTCTGTGACACTGGTGTAATTACTTAGTGAAATTACTTACCGAGACTTTCCTGCATTTACACTGTGGCAATTTTGCAGAGAAAAGCAGAAGAGCACATCCCATAATCAGGTGATCAGCTTGCTTTCGACTGCTGAGGTGTCATGGTTTAGGTCCGGTGCATAACTGAGCACCAGTATGCGTCAGAAAGAGGGCTAGTCAAAATAAAGACTTCTCACCGCTTAAAAAGGTCACAGGCAAAAAACAGACTCAACATAAGAAAATAAAACCAAAACCATTTTAATTTGTTACCAACTTCAGAGTAGAACAATGGGATATACAACCAGATCTTTAAAGTCAAAACACCTTCGCTCCACTCCTCCCTTCTTCCTGGGCTCAGCTGCTGTTCTCGGTTTCTTCACCTCTGCCACCCCCCCCCCCATTTTGCCTTGAGGCGCAGGGGGATGGGAGTGGGGGTTGCAGTCAGTTTCGCACCATGTGCTCCTCAAGAGTAGGAGGACTCTGCCCAGTCTCTCTCCCTGCTTCCACGTGGTGCCCTTTCCACAGGAGAAAATGTCCTCAAAAGTCCAATACAGGTTTACCCACAGCTGCAGTTTCCCTCACGCACAAAACTGCTTCAGCCCAAGTACACAAAGCTCCAATGTGAGCCTGCCCATGGTCACAGTTCCCTCTTACATGAACTGCTCCAGCACACACTGCCCAGAGTTACAGCTTCTTCAGGAGCAACCACCTGCTCATGTGGCCCTGACCCGCCAGTGAACTCTAAGGGCTGCAGGCCAGTCAAGTTGGCTCTCGCCACAGGTTGCAAAAGGAGAACCTGGGTTCTGCATCCTCCTCCTCCCCTCTCTTCTTTCTTTCCTTCATCCAATCTTGGTTTTCTCCTTGGGCCCCACTCCTTTCTCTGCTGCAGGTCTCTTCTGATGGTCCTGAAGAATTCCCGTCTCTCTCTCTTTTCGGGATTGGTTCTGCAGCGGGGCTTAAGCTTCAGCTGGGGCTGGGGCCGGAGCCAGGGCACCCGCACCCACACCCACGCTGATTGGCCTGGTGGCAGAGTGAGCAAGCACATGCCCTGCACCCCCCCTTAAATACATGAATTATCAGGGGCGCTGATTGGCTTGGCCCTGGTCAGAGGTGGGTCTGACAAAGGAAAAGGGGGAGCTTTCTGGGTAGCTTCTTAAAGGGCTATCTCCAACAGCCCTTCCCCCCGTTACCAACGACAACCAAAAAACCCCCCACAGAAAACCCAATACATGAGGTTTCACGAGCTGTTTCACACTGATGAAGGTGACATGTAAAGTGATGCTTAATTCTTATTCCATCACTGACCTTGGTTCTTACAGTGGCTTAGGTAAACTGAACACATAATTTTCCTCCTTAGGGTAATTGTCTCTTTAGTAAAACATTAGTAAGAGCCATGCTAATAAGGTTTGTGGTATGTAGCCATAAAAACTCAGCCTTCTCATTTGAAAAACTCTCAGTGAGGTAGAATAGCTAATGTGGTGTCACCATTCCCCATGCTGTGTTTAGAGCTGCCCAGAACAGAAGAGGATGCTTCCTAGTTAGGAACTGGCTATGGCTGGGGATACAAACACCCTTACGAAGGACAACTTCCATAACCCATATCACACCGGAAGATCACTCATTCTTGCCCAGGGCGTGGCATGCAGAGGATGAATGGGGGCACAATGAGCAGTGGTTGAGCACAGCTCCTCCTTTGAAGGCTGCCTACACACACAATCCGCCTCCAGGTAGGATTGTGGGTTAGGGAGAGGGAAGGATTATGACTCTCTTGATCCTTCCTAATGTAGGTGAGGAGCCAATGAGGATTATGCCCAAGACTGATGTGGCCATCACTTTCCACTTGTGCACCATGGTTTCCTGTGATATTCCTAATATGTTTTTTCTCCTCCAGATGACTCCTCTCCTTCAAAATACTGTGCAGATCTGCTCTGTTCTTGCTCTTTGTTCATGTCTGATATTGCCAATGCTCAGGTCAGCATTTTTGGTTCTTATCTGTTAGCAGGCATAAAAGGAAAATGATACAGATGATGTATCAAGTGAACACAGAGCCAGAGTCTCACTGCTACCGTGTGCGGAGTAGGTGATCTCTAAAAGCAATACATTAAAGTCAGTCAACTCTTTTCAAGACCTCTTAAAATATTTCTTTATTAAAGGGAGAGTAAGGTGCCCAGGTTCTTAACTTGACTGTTGGTTCTCAAAAATGGGTTAGATTGACACACTGGTTGATTTATAGTTCTGGTGATACTACATTTTGAAGATTTTAATTTTTTTTTAAGTAAACATCACTTCCAAGTCATCCTGTCACTCCAGTTCAAAAAGTAAAAATTTCTGCAAGTGTCCCTAGTTAAGTCCCATATTTTGTACATAGGTCTCTGCTTATTAAATTTCTGATTTAAATGCAATATTCATTTAGTGTGTTTTTCAGTATTACCTCATAATACATACAGGTAGGATTTACAACCTCAACTTCTATCACATGAGCATTCAGAAATCCTTAGAGAGGACAGAAATCTACCTCTTCTGCTTTTTACAGCTATAGCAAAGAAACCCAAGAGCTTTAAAATTACCTGCTGACAGTCCAATTTCTTTGAAGATTTCTGAGTCGGAAAAATTTAATACTTTATCAAATCAAAAATTACCTCTGTGCAGGGAATGCAGAAGCAGGCAGGTAGACCAGAGCTGGTCTGGCCCTCTTTGCCCAGTGGTGGTCCCTTCGGCACTAGTGGTGGGAGAGAGGGAGATCGTACCTCCCTGAAGAAGAAATTCTGGGGCTTGAAAATGTCACTTCAAATGGCTATGGTAACTATTTCATTGAGAATTGCTGTAAGGAGCAAAAAAGGGAATTCAGACTCAATATATCCCAGCAAAACATTTCCAGTAGAGATGGCCTAGGGTCTACTGCTGAAAATCCTCTATGCCAGCACTTGTATTACAGGATGTCAGGGGGAATATCTTCCTTTACTACAGCCCTCTTTCCAAACAATGCACAATGAACCAGAAGAGATTCAAGCACCTATGTGGGAGACTGGCTTGGTATACAAGATTAAATTTATTTATCAGCTTATTCTGAAAAGAAAAACAACAAAATCTCCTCTCCATCTGAGGGAGGTCTTGAGATGTGAAAAAAAGGAGAAAGGAATGAGAGGGAGAGGGGAAAAAAAAAGTACATTAAAGACTCCAGTGAGTGGTAAAAATTTATTCTATTGAAAGTTGTCTCTTGGCTACTGAAAACAGCATGCGAAGATATGGCATCTATTTTGCAGTATATATCACTGCTTGTTAGAAATGAAGACCGAGATGCTTCTTTCGTCATACCAGCAATGCCTTGAAAACAGTAATGACTTTCCTTTCTAAGTTGCTTCTACAGCCTCAAAGTACTCTGCAGCCCCCAAAATGCAGCATAGCTGGGGTCCCACTGGGCCACCAGCCTTTCTGGGAGCAGCACTTTCTCCCCTAGAGGTGCTAGTATGTATAAAGGCAAGGAGATTTTTTTCTGAGCAGAGTGCGCCACCACCCTCAGTGAGGAAAACTCTTCTTCAGTGTTAGGCTTACCATTCATGTGCAACATGAGGATGGCACTGAACATGTTCCCATTCACAAAAAGCCAATAAAACAGCCCTGGGATCTCTAATTGCCACTTTCTTCATGAGCTTACTCTATAGCCACTTTCACATATTCAGAACCATCTTTAGAGGGTAGAGTAGAATAAATGCTGCAGAAAGTCATTGCTGTGTGGATTCTGTTGCACTGTTCCTATGAGAGAGGTCAAGTTTCAGTCTCAGCAGAGACTACAGTAGCCAAAAGCAATTTGGACCTGTGCATAACTTTGATTTCACTAGGTTGTACTGAGGTTACATCAAAATAACTCTTTTGCTACTGTTTTCTCCACTTCTACCAGCCCAACATGTTAAGAAAACACAAAACTTACTTGTCCTTTTAAAGAATGAAACCTCACCACCCCCTTGTCTGTCTGTCTTTCAGAGCAGAGGCAGGTTGCTCCAGTTCACCTCTTTCTGCTCCTGCCATAGTCCCACGTAAGGTGTTTCTCCCTGGCAGAAGATGCTGGTGTTGGCAAGGGCTCCCTAGAAAGCAGTGCTCTTGCTGGTGAAGATCTTAGCTGCTCTGCGTGGGGACAGGGCTCTGATGAGGACTCCAGCAGATGGCATGCAGTGAAAGCCCTGATGGGGCTTACCAGCTTTGAACAACATCTGGGCAGTTTTCACCAAGTCAACGTCTGTGCTCTAAACAGCTGAAAAAGACCCAAAATTACCTGGCTGAGCACAACGGCTGAGTTTGGATTCAGACCAGCAAAACTCATCCCATCGGCAACATTGGAGGGCAGTGTTTCCTTGGGAGCACCACGGCCAGGAGAGAGGCTGTGGGGAAATCAAACTGTGGATAGCCCAGATGTGAGTGGATATGGAGATATTTTACTTTTATGCTCAGAAACATTTGACTTCATTAAAGGTGGCAGCTAATTTAGGAACTGGAAGAAGGCAAATCGCAGTTCTGGTCACAAAATATATCATTCCAGTACTACCCACAGCTGAATAGTCATGACGTATTGGAAATGGGTGTTACGAACAGGAGAACAGGCTTAATGTAGATTGGGATACATAAAACATAAATATAAAAGACCTAAAAACAATCCATAGGCAAGTAAAATAAAACTGAAAAAGTAATTCACATTGAAAAGCCTTAAATATGGAAAAATGGAACAAAAATCAGCAACAGTGAAAAGAAAGCATTCTAAAAGTGAAGAGCAACAATTCCACCAGATACATTGGGGCAGTTATAGTATCAGATATACGCACGAAGTTGAAAACCAGACCTGACAGAACAGTTGCAAAAGGCAACCTATTAGTGTCAGAAACCATGAGATCTACTGTTTCTAGTGAAAACCTGGATTGTGCTGATGCATCAGTGGCCTCCTGTATGTTGGTGCCTCCCGAGTGCCGGCTGCAGTGGCAGCCAACAAGACTGTTCCAACCAAAAGCTATCGCTACCAGATGGGGTTTCTGCAGAGCTGCTACAAACTGAACTGGAGGCTCCAGCACAGTTCCCAGCAACCAGCTGCCCATCCTGTTAAATGTCATGGAAAAGGCTGCCAACAGCATGAGCTTGCACTCCCAGCAGCAAAGCCAAGGACTTGCTGTGGTCCTGCCAATATAGCCAAGTTGTCAGCAACAGCATACAGCCTCAGCTTTTCTACAGCCTTTGGATCAGCACACCAGGGCTGCTGTTCTAGTATTTTTACAGAATAGGGGGAAAAATATTTCCAAATATAGGCCACACCTGAAGTGAATAAAAATGAAACACAAACAAAAAAAGGAAGAAAATAGTAAACCAAATATGAAAGTGACAGTAACTACATAAAAAATAAACTGCAAAGTGTCAGACTAAATCAAAGATAGATCAAGATAGATAATCTGGGCTCCACAAGAGCTTGACTTTAAGAGAGAAGCTCTTCCTTCTCTTCCATCAAAGTTAGTTAAAATCAAGCAAAAAAATTCACTTCCACTAAATTTCCCCTGAGCTACTCATGGGAATAGAACATTCTGCTACACATTTTACCCTGTTCTACAAAAAATATTTCAGAGTCACTGAAATTTACATGTTGTTTACAACAGTTCAACATTTCCAAGTCAATCACTGGGAAATCACCTCTATTACAACTGGACCTGTCCCTTTGAGCCAGCCCCAAGCTTGAGATACTGACTGAAACTTGGAGCCTGGTCTGAGATCCCAGCTAGCCATAGAGGGCAAAACGGGGAAAACACTAAGGATGGGTCCCTGCATTATTGCTTTGCTCCAGGAAAAGACAAAAAAAAAAAGACACCTCTGGGCTTTTGTTCAAAGGTTTATCCTCCTGAGACTTCCAATGTGTTTTTCATTAAAAAAATAATGCCACTAATTAGCCAAAAACCAATGCTTTACTCCAAATCAAGATAGCATGCTCATCCAGTGCTCTTACTTCATACATTCAGCTAATGCTCTTCCTCCCCCTAATCTTATACACATCTTCCCCAGGTAGAACAGGACTTACTGGTCGTGTTTTTCCTCTCACACTTTTACCCATGTCCTTTCTCAGAGCATCCCTAACTGTAATTTCCACATTTGCAAATACATGGATCATAGGAGCTGTTTCCTTGCTGCTACCATGTCTGTGAACAGCATGCCTGCTCTGGGAAACCCACAATATCCCCACTACATCAAAATAGACTACCAGTTGTAGTAAAAACTAGACACTGCAAGAGATTACCTTCATCTATCAGGATCCATTAGATGAAAGCTTATGCAATCCTTGCATATCTAACTGCTCTGCAGAGGTCATCTTAATTGCTACAGAAAGACCTTCTCTCTTGTGGCAGGTCCTTTTTTAATAAAAAAGTGTAGATAACTTCCCAAACTTTTCCTACTAATCGGTATTCCACTACCAATTTCCACTAATTGGTATTTCACTACCAATTTTATGCTGAAGATGATGGTTTATTTAACACTGTCCAATAAACTTCATTTTCATTAGCCTCCAGGAATTGCCTGAAGCAGCATAGTCCACAGACTATGAATTATTTCTGTATCTTGGAGTCTACAGTATGATTGGAGAGTGCTTTTTTACCTGAGGGCTTTGCAGCTTACTCAGCTGAATGGTGATCAAAACTAGGAGGCCCTTCTTGAGGTACACAAGTGAAAAGGAAGAGAGCTGCTTTACTACTTTTCAGGTGCCTAGCCTGTATCCCTGCCTGCGAAAGTTTTCCAAATGTATTATCACATACATGATTCCTACATGCACATACAGGACACACTGTGGCCAGGACATCCCATTTTCCAAAGGATTATCCTTTTCCTTGACCTCTTCCAGCCATTCTCCTCTCATGGAACCTGCAGTCTCTTTGCTGGAGTGGTAGCAGTATCACCAGTGAGCGTCAATAACAACCTCCAACAGCAGACACAAAAGAGATCGATCTTTTGAAGGCTAACAGGGATATAAAAATATTACTGCTTTAACAAGGCCAGACCCACCAACACACATTGAGGCTGCTGGGTCTTATCCAAGGTTGCTTCCCAAACTATCATTGTGTATATAGCATCTACTTGAAATGCTTAGAGCACTGGCCTTGAAATTGGTGGGGGGGATGGGGGGGCGGCACAGCAAAGAAAGATCTCTTGCTTGGTGAAGACAAGAGGTTAATTTCCTGTGCATACCACCTGCCATTAAAACAATTTGCATGGATAATTCCAGGCTTCATAGTACAAACTTTATGCCATTCTGTGCTCTGAACAGACTGGTCCAATTACACCCTGTGTAACACCACTGGTCCCACCATGCTTTTGACCTTCCACCTCTCCCTGGAGCCACAACCAAGCTTTTGCACAGCCACATGGTGAGCAAAGCACAGGGCAGGGATATTCCCTCATTTTTCTCTGTACAGTTTACGGCACTCTTCCGTGTTGAGTGCAGGGAATAAAAACTCCTTACTCATATAAGTATGACGTTACTGCTGTGCCTTGTACTGCAGCACAGAGGGACATACCAAGCAGCTGGTAAATCACCCCCTGGATTTTGTCTTTCCCAGAGCAGCTGGGCATTGGGGAAGGGGGCAGCTGTGCCAGCGAGGGTGCCTGTGACATCTCAGTCAGATACACTGCTTTAGGGATGTTCTAGCAAACAACACACACCAGTTCACAGACATGGCTTGTGATACCAAATAATAATTTTTATTTAGAGTGCTTCCTTCTGCCACTTTGCATAAAGTATTTTAGATCAGCTATCCCATCCTGTTCAATGGGTTTCTGTTGCTGTCGGTAGATTCTGAAGATGGCCAGCCTGTGCCAGGCATTTGTGGAAAAGGTTGCATAATATTTATTTCCACTTTCTAAATACGTCTGTTCTGAGCTCTCCCTGGTGCCAGCAGGATTTGCAGAATTAAGCCCAGGTGATCTATGAGTTCAGAATTGCACACGCTTTTGTAAAGATTAAGTTTCATGCATTAAGACTTACGCAGTGGATAATGCCCATCTGGATTATGGATGGATACCCGTATTTGTCAGAAGTGCAACACTGGTGTCATCTGCAAAAGTACCCTTTTTACTGTATTGTCTTTCTGCATAATACACCAGTGTACATGACTTAAATCCGTGACTTATTTTGGGCTGCTGATACTCAAATTTGCAGAGGGCTAGGATAAAGTGGAGCAACGTGCAGTTTAGCATAGACATAGGGCAATGGTAAATCAGAGGGTGTATTGCTTTTCTCTTTTATAACCATTTCTTGCATGCCTTATATGGAGGCATTAATTTCAAATTATTTTTAAAATTTTGCAAAAAAGGCATACAGATGCAGAAGAGCTCAACAAAGCCATCAAGGATCAGCACTTCTACATCTAAATGTCTGTTTTTCCCATGCATGAGAAAGAAGACATCTGAATCTTTGTGCAGGAGGCAAGGGATAGAGATCAGATGCCTAGGTTTGAGAACACCACGGCTCCAGCAGCAGCAGCTGCTTTCCCTCCCCATCTTCACGCTACTGAGAGGACTGAAGAAAGAAAGCAGCTTAAACACAAAGCTGCCTGGAGCAACACACAGGGAGATTTCTGAGGGGGGGAACTGTGACTGAGGTTGTTTCCACTGGGTTCAGAAAGGCAGGATTTCAGGTGCATCCTTTTAAAATAAGGAAGATAACAGTAAGAAAACAAACTCTGTCCAGTTTGTCATGATTTTGCCTTTACTGCTTGCAGGAAAATAGGGAAACATCTATCAGTTTCCTAAGGAAGCCCTATCTCAGGAAAGATTAAGTGTGGACTGGACGTTGTGGGGAGTACAGACTTGCCAACTCCTTTGAGATGCACAGGATCCAGTGTCAACCTATGCACACGCAATGTCGGAGGGCTGTTTCCAAAAGACAAGAACAAAAGTCTGTCTGACACATCCATCAAAAGCTCAGAACAATAGCTCTCAATATGCTAGGCCTTGGGTGTTTAGAAGAGCATCACTAATAGAGAGACTAGGCAAAGAGGATGCTTTTACACATCCATTTGTCTTCAACCACAAAGATCCTAACATGCCACTGGGGAGCTTCCCTACCCCAAAGTGTTTCACAGTATTATATATGACTCTTGTCTTGCGAAAAGCAATAGAGTTTGTTAACAACAGTGGGGGAGTCCATATAATAGCAGCAGAGCGATGTTATAAAAGATACTGTCTTAGAAAGGTATCTAAACCCAAATTGAGAAGATGAAGCTGAGGTGTGAGCCAACGAAATAAGCCTTACTGCAAATGCTGAGGTGCAGCCACTGGAGAAGCTCACATGCATATGCTCTCCCATGCTCTCCCAGAGAGAGAGCTGGGGACTTGTGGGGGAGCTCCATAGGTAATCTCCAGACCTCTGAGAAGTGCAGCATGCTGACAAGACAAATCAGTTGCCCTGAGCTCTCTAGATTTCATACCATCAAGAATGCACTGATGAAAAAGTATTTGCTTCCTCCAGGCTGCTTTTGTGGCATTTTTCCTTACAGTATCTGTATCTGCCTCAGTCTGTCAGACATCTTTAATGCAGTTTTACAAATTCCTGTAGGGATACGAGTGGGGACAAGTTGGGAGCTGAGAGTACTCAGAGCCTGTTACCAGAACAGGGATGAGAGGGCAGGAGGTACCAGAAATGGCAGGATCCAGAAGGGAGGCAGAATGCTGGAGAACAGAAAGAAGCAGAAGGGAGCAAAAAGTAGGAGATGAAATGGAGGAAAAGAAAATGAAATGTGGCCTATTGAAAAAATTGGGAAAAATGAAATGTCTAAAAGGGATTGGCCAGAGCAGATAGGAGCAGGAAGGGACCTGGAAGGTAAAGGGAAAACCAGCCATCACACACCAGGGCCCTAACCCCACAGAAACCTGAAGGGAGGTGCTCTGTCCCCCCAGTCACCCTGGCACTGTCCCAACAGCCTGTATCATCTGCTGCCCACAGAGGAGATACACACCTATACGCTACCTGATTGTCCTTCTTAAGTAAAAGAAAATTTGGACTTGCAAAAGGAAACAGTGAAATCCCTTAGGATGTCCTAAGCCTCACTGAAGAAATAACAGCAGTTTGATCAGGTAATTTGTTTCCAAGTAGGTGGGCCAAGGGTATCAAAAGAAATGCCCTTACACGAGTCCATCTGGAATGGAAAAGAGATTTAGGAAGACATTCTGCTCTCTCTTATAATGATACTGGTACAGTGTAATCGCTCCAGTTGCCTGAAGTTCATGGAAGCGGAAATGCAAGCCCTTTTCTTGGCAGTCTCGTATCACTGAGTTAAAGGAACAGAGCTACACATCTTTTGGTAGCATCATACATTCAGACACATTTTAGGATTGATCCTCTGGGACCGACTTTGTCACACAGCAGTATTAATGACATCCCTACTATTCACAGCTTAATTCAGGTTGGAAGGGATGTCTGGAGCTCAGAGTTAACTTCAAGGTTTGGGTAGCTTGCTCAAGACTTGTCCAGTCTCATTCTGGGTGGAGATCTCCAAGGCTGGAGACCCCACTGCCTACTTCATTGCCTAGTCCAGTATCCAACAAAACTCACAGCGAATTTTTTTCATTATACTTAACAGGAAGTTCTCTTTTTGCAACCTATGGCTGTTGCCTCTTCTCCTTTCATTGTTTACCTTTGAGAGGAGCACAGCTCTGCTGTCTCTCACCCTCAAAGCAGGAAGCTGAAGAGCATCATACGCTGCCCTTGCAGACTTCTTTTGTTCAAACTGAAGAGAGGGGCAGCTGCTTCCGTTCTCTTCGGGTGTCCTGTGCTCCCACTACATACAGCCCTATGCACCCCATGCAGTGCTACAGGCCTGGGGATGAGTGGCTGGAAAGCTGCCAGGCAGAAAAGGACTTGGGGGAGTGGGTGGACAGCAGGATGACCATGAGCCAGCAATGTGCCCTTGCGGCCAAGAAGGCCAATGGCATCCTCGGGCGTATTAGAAGGGGTGTGGTTAGTAGGTCAAGAGAGGTTCTCCTTCCCCTCTACTCTGCCCTAGTGAGACCGCATCTGGAATATTGTGTTCAGTTGTGGGCCCCTCAGTTCAAGAAGGACAGGGATTTGCCTGAAAGAGTCTAGCACAGAGCCACAAGATGATTGAGGGAGTGTAGCATCTCCCTTATGAGGAGCAGTTGAGGGAGCTGGGTGTCTAGCTTGGAGAAGAGGAGACTGAGGGGTGACCTCATTAATGTTTATAAATTTGTAAAGGGTGAGTGTCAGGAGGAAGGAGCCAGGCTCTTCTCTGTGATGTCAAACGATAGGACAAGGGGCAATGGGAGCAAGCTTGAGCATAGGAGGTTCAACCTGAACATAAGGAAAAACTTTTTTACTGTGTGGGTAACAGAGCACTGGAACAGGCTGCCCAAAGAGGTTGTGGAGTCTCCTTCTCTGGAGACATTCAAAACCCACCTGGATGCATTCCTATGTGACCTAGTTTAGGTGATCCTGCTCTGGCCGGGGGATTGGACTAGATGATCTTCCAAGGTCCTTTCCAACTCCTAATATCCTGTGATTCCACGGCCATATTCCCTTTCTCTGGAATCACTCCAATTTTTCAGTATCTCTGTTGTACCAGGGAATGCACCATCGGATGTAGTACTCCAGATACAGACTCACAATTACCTCACATGGGAAAAATCCCCTATCTCAGCCTCCTGGTTACACTAGGTGGTTGGTGGTTATCATTGCAGGCACATGCTGTTGACTTTATGCTCAATGTGATGTTCACCGGAGCCAAGGCCCTCTTGCTACAAAGGCTGCACCCTATCCTGCTGGAGTCTGTCTCACATGAAAAACTTTGCACTTCTCTTTTTCTGTCAGCCATGAACTTTGCTGATGGGTGATATCCCTAACAAGTATCCATCCAGGCAGTTAATACTTCCAAGAGCTAAACCACATTTGACAGGGCACATGCAATCTAAGCCAAAAGTGCCACGTCACTCAATGAACCATACCAGTGTCATTATCTTCTTTCATTGTCATGTTTTTTGTCACTTTTTCCCTGTCCCCAGACATGTCTGGTATGGCATAGGATTGTAATAGGGATTGTGACAGAAATATTTTGAACTTTGTGTTGTCTCTTCCATGCATATTTTCAGTCTCATCTCCTTTCTGGAAAATGCTGCACTCATGTGATTTTGAAGTGCTTTATTTTAAAATAATTCTTTTTAAATTTAAATGCCACACACAGAGTTTAATGATGATCTGGCATACACAGTTGTATTTTATTTTTTTTAATCATGACAGATCATTTCTAAAACAGGGATTCTGAATCACTGTTCCTCATAATATATATATATATTTTTTTTAGTAAGCCTGCATAGTAACACTGTAAAAGAATATTCTCTTTCTTGGAAACTTTCTGTCTTATGAAATATTTTTATATAATAACATGGGTACAGATTAATTTCTACAGGTACCAGTAGTATCACCAGTATTAAGCATCACCAGTGTTAATTCTAAATAGTGAATAGGAAGTTCCAAGAAATCTATGCATATATCTTGCTTGAATATTACCTAGAAATTTTTTTTGTGGTATCAAATTTTTCTTTGGCAGTATATGCATGTGCTTATTTATTTTTGACCATTTTGCAAGTTGTCTACATTGCTGGTACTGATTGAGAAAGCTCCAGTTTTTATGCTCATTTATAGGTACATAATAAAGGAAAAGTACAAAGTGGATGAACTGACAGATCAAAATATCGACAGTACTACAGGCAGCTTTTTAGAAGTGAATCAAATTGGGTCGACAGGGACTAAAACTCATTACAGTCTTATTCCTGTTCAATGCCTACAAAATAAAGAAAGTCTGTAGCAGAGTGGACCAGAATCAATTATTCCATCTCACAGTCTTTGAAGGTAATGAAATTAATTCTTTCTCTTCTTTAGAAAAGAAGCCCATACAGATCTTTTTGCAGAAAGTAATTGTCTCTTAATATTCTTTCTAAAAATATCCAAATGGTTAGGGTTTCTATATAGATCTCTCTTTAGTCAGAAGTCTACTCTAGGTATCTTAAGCCTTCTTAGCAAAACCCAGGATGTATGCAGAAACAAAGTAGAACATTTACATTTACAAACAAACAAACAATACATAAAGACAATTCTAAATTTTAGTTTCAGTTGCTAAACCCATCAGACTTGGAGATCTTAAGTTTGCCAAGGACAACACTAAAAGCTGGAGGAGAGAAGATTCAAAGCCTTGGACTTGATAGATGGAGAAAAAGCTGCACTACTTGATTGGAAGTTAATTATCACACTGAATAGGCAATACAGTAAGATGCTTTGTGAAGTATCAGTTTAATCAAGACTGACATAATGCAACCTCTCATGGTTGTGGTACACTTAAAATATTCTCTAACCAGCTACAGTAAAGCAAAGTGTCATGGTGGCCTGTGACTAGCATTCAACTGGATGAACTTCTATAGGCAGGGCAGCTCATTTCTTTCAAGACTCCAATTTTCTCTGCTAGCATTTTCCAAAAAACATTAGAAGTATTTTACTCTAGCATCTGTGAGATTAATTAGTTGAGAGATAGCAGCAATTTGACATAAAGAGGTTAAATACTTTGATGGGGTAAGCAGGCAATCTGTAGCAGAAATCACAAGAGAACCCTTTTCTCCCAAGTCCTGTGCAAGTGTCTTCTCCTGAAAACCCATACTTGAAGCTGCTATTCGTGTCACACACAAACCACTTTTGTGATCATTAGTAAGACAGCACATGCTCTGCATCATCTGCTACCTGATGGAGGCTAAAAACTCTCTGTTGCTGAACAGGCTTGAACAAACATGCCACTGCCAACTAGTAGATCTCTGTGCAAAAGTCTGATGCAACAACTTCATAAACCTTCTGAAGACAGTTAGGCACAATTGCACCAGAAAAGAACATCTTCATTAAAGCATTCTCCTTAATGCCACAGTATTTGCACTGCAGTTCTCACTGACAGCTGGTCTTTTCATTTAGGTGTTTATTTTCTACCAGACAGCCAGATCAAGTGGTGAACTGGGAAAGTATGTAAAAGAAACAGTTACTCAGAAACCAAAGTGCCTAAGTAATACTTTCATGAAGCTGTTCAAGCTGGGTATGTGACAGTGGGCTGGAAATTTGGGTAGGAGAGGATTTAAAGTGAGGTACCAAGATAGTTTTGTGCATTGGGTAGGTTTCTCTTGTCCCAGCAATTACCTTGTCAAAGTCAGATGGAGGGAGTCTGAGGCACTGATACTGTTTACATTTTGCCTTTCATATAAGGAATGAATATCAGGTTATTGAGGTTAAAGGCCTAGGAAGAAGAAGCACAGTGCTAAAAAAAAAATACTTGGGGTCAGTGGTATAGCTAAGATATTATTCTCTTTCAGAGGGAAATGTCTAACAGTAGCTGCAAGACATAGCTTTCAAAATAGCATTCACCTGCTGAAAGTGAAATGTAGCTTCAAGGACTTGGAGATTTGACCTGGGTTTCCCACCATCCAAGACAGTATTGCCAATGTGCACTATGCAAGCAAGCACACAATAGAAAGACCCTGTGTAGAAGCTTCCAACTGTTGACCAGTTGGTCAGTTCTGCACCAGGCAGAATTTCTCTGAGGAAGTGAGGAGTTCTTATTTTGTGAGCCTCCATTGACATTTGTCCCTCCTTGTAACACGAAGAAATCTAGAGAGTGACCTAGATGGAAATGGAGATGGTAATATTCTGAAAACTAAGAAATATTAAATAAGAAGAACAAGGAATTATTATTTACTCACTGAACAGGAAAATGCTTTTAGGGAAGGGAAATAACCGTGCTGAAGAGTCAAGGAAAGTTTAGGCATGATCTAAAGATTTCTAGCATAAACACAATCACTGGGACTTCATCCTCAACTGGCTTCAGCAATTTATATCTGCCCACACTTGAGTGAACTGGAAGTTAGGTGGTCTCTCATTCTCTCATTCATCTTCAGTTTGAAGTTTTTTGAAAAAGAACAATTGTGGCTAAAGGGAGCTTCTCTCTTCCTCTCTTCACTTAGGAACAACCATCTTTGCTATGGATAATTCTTGCAATAAAATGAAGATAGACAGAGACTGCTGTATCTACTTCCTTGTTTATATCTACCAGGCTGAGGAAACCTACTCCAACTGTCCCAGGAATGGACAAGATCATTTTCATCCTGTACCTTCCATTGGTTTTAAAGGGGGGTGGAGAGGTTTAAAGTGAGAGAGGAAGTTTTCATAATCTCAGAAGGAACTCAGTGTCAAACTCCAGCTACCCTGAAGAGGCTTGTACACAGAAAATTTAGCTTGAAAATCTAAAGATATCTAAGCTAGATCAACCAGATGTTCAGCTGTTAGAATCACCATTTGCTTTAGAAAATGTACTCGAGGCCTCTTATGTGGGTATTAGACTGAGCACTGGAACATCTGGTCCAAGCAAGCAGCATTCAGTTACACATATTTGAGTGCAGAATGGGAACCTCTTTGACAAAATGCCTGCGTCTCCTTGTGATTCCTCGATGCACTCAAATTTGTGTTTCTGCGTTGTTCTGAGAAGGCAAAAATGTACAGGTTCGGCCTCAGGTTAATGTTCAGAATAACACTGTAGATAAATTTCTCTTACTGCTAAGCTACAAAGAAAATGGATTGAGTAAGCAGAAAAACCAGAAATATCAGATGAGGACAATGTAGATCTTGACATGACAGTAGACTATAAAGGGCAACATAAAAGAGGAAGAGGAAATTACTTTGATTGTTTGGACATACTGAATTAGAGAATGGGGAAAAGAGAAGAAAAAGAAGCCTCAAAAATACTGTTTTCATTTCTTAAAATGGAGATATTTATTTGTTAAGATATTTAAATCCAAATTATAAATAACATAATAGTTACCTTTGAAAAATTCCATCAAAATTTAACAAAACAATGAGCCTGTCTGTTCTGATAATGCTCATTAAGACTCTTCAGCTATGAAAAAAGGCATGGACTATTAGAAAATTGAGATTTGTTTCTGTCCACTTGCACGAATATAAATAAGAATTTCCTTATAAAAATCACAAGATGCTTGTGGCATATTTTGTAAAATACAACTAGAAAAAGACAACAAGATACTGTTAATAAATATTACATTCAATAACAAAGCAATTTTTGCTGTTGAGAGATATCTAGACATTTTGGGGTACAGTCACCATGAAACCACCTGAAAAAAGGTACATTCTTCAAAGGAGCACCGCACACTACTTGAAAATTAACAAATTTACTGACATAATAGAAAATACATTATTGCCAGGCAAAGAAAGATAAAGCCTTAGTCCTCGTAACAGTGTTAGTCAACAGCAAACATTTGCTACGTTGGAGAGAAATAGATTCAAGTCCTAAACACAAGACTCTAAACAACACGCTTTGCGATGTTTAACACACTCTACACAAGTACCTTTGCCCCCAAGTATTTAAAAATGATGGTGACTCAAGGAGAAGCGCTCACGTAATTTTGAAACAACATCCAGCCTGTAGCACTTACATACATCATAGATGATACAATAAATATTACATGCCAGTCACTTGTGGTAAGACAAATCCATGGAATTATGCAACCTCAGAGGCATAATGGTTTGCTTATATAGTTTAAAACCATCTCAAGACATTGAACTACCACATTACCATCACATTTTTCAATAAACTGGGCAAGATCAAAAGGAACGCAAACCAAAGTACTTGAATTACGCAAGGGCAAAATTCACCAGCTAACACTGACATACCACATCACATTGCTCCTTTAGAAATACTGTGTAAAAGAGCAAAAATGGCAATTCTAACCAGTCTCTAAAGAGACAGGTGACACATTGCATCTGTCCTGCCTAGGCTATTGTATACCAGCATTACTATAAACCACAGACTGATCCCAGGTCAGCTTGTTTTAACCAAACACTGAGCTCCTTCCAAAAATACATTTGATTCAAGCATTACTTGCCTGAGCACTCCACCATGAGGAAGGCTTGCCCTCTCTCATAGCCAGCCTTGCAGACAGGGTCAGCTACAAAGCAGGAGGTCTGAGATGTGCAGGTGGTATAACAGGGAAGGTGAGAGCATGGGCGTTGCAGCTACAGGTGAAGGCAAGCAGAAGCCAATGGTGATCCTTGAACCAGTTGTGGGTTCTCTGTGGCTGGGCAGGTATTTCAGGATTGCTGCAACTCAGGGATAAGGGGACAAATGAAATCCTCCTGAAATCACTAACTGCTCACAAATATCTCAGTCAGGTAAATGAAAAAGTAGTAATTTTGAAAAACCTCTGCCCGGCCCATTTCTGTTCTAGTCAAGCTCAAAACTCCTTCCTCGAGTTGCATGTATGTCTGTGCCTGAAAGAAATGGAAGTGAGCTCACAGGATTTTACCTTCCAGCATATCAAACCACGGTCAGCTATTTCCTGAACAGACCATTCAACTCTGTGGGCAGGAAACACACAGTACAACATCATCAGTAAGCCCAACTGATCTCGCAGCCACTGCAATAAAATATAAATATATAGCAATATAAAGCCACATCCGGAAAGAAGTCTGATCTGCAGAAATGCAAATAGATTTTTTTCCCTCACAATGCTGGAAGGAAGTGTATTCAACTTTAGGAAGAGAGCAGTTTCTTTATGACCATCCTAACAGTAAAGGTTATGTTACTGGAATGTAAGTCTGGTTATGAAAAGGGAGATGATAGACAAAAGAGGATGTTGTTCACCACAGAAACTGCTAGAGATATCTTTTTTCCATTTCACTTCTCTTTTCATTATTTTTACACTACAGAGCTCATACTAATAATCCAGCCCATGGACACATAATTCAAATGAAAACATGCAGTCTTTTACATTCATCATTATCCACATGCTATGTTTCACAGTTTATTATCAAAGCAAAGTACCACTCTAAAAATATCACAGCGAGGCACCTTTAGTTTCCTTCATATCTCTGTTTGCTTTTCTTTTGAGCTTTCAGAAATAGCCAGATGGAACCAGCACTGACACAGGTTAAAGCAAGGTGTCTGGTATGCATAAGAGACAAAAGTTTAGAAATTTTAGGACTTCCACCACAAAGGCAGGATTGCTGTGTCACTTTGAACTGCCAGAGCTGGAGAAGGAAGAAAACGACCCCATTAGATTTCAGTTTCTAACTTACATACTCACAATTGTCTTTAAATGTCTTTTTTAAAAAACCTAGGTTTCTAAATAAAAATAGGAGACATTCCTGTCCTATGCTCAGGGTGAAAAATCAAAATTTAGAGCAAACTGTCTACACATTCTAACCTCTTGCTCTTGACCTGTAAGCGGCTAAAGCATGGCAGGAAAATGTTTTGCACTGTCTTCCCTTCCACAGCAAAGGAAAAAGAGCCTGGTTGCTATTTGATTGCTATAGCTGTTGCACTTGAAGTTTCTTCTGCTTTCAGGAGAGCTCAGACACTTGCTCGTTTGTCCCTCAGCAGATGTCTCAGGTTCACTGTGGCACCAGGAGGCTGTAGTGGAGCCACTTGGCCAAGGGGAGCTCCCAGCACCCAGTTCTGGTGATGAGCTGCTCAGGACTGGGAAAGGCAGGGCAGGGAAGAAAAAAAAACCAACAACAAAACAACAAAACGATGCTCCATGAGTTTCCAGCCAGGAGACTACTTCTCAGATTCAAAACTACCCTCCCCAGCAGGGTCAACAAGACTGGCTGTATCTGAGCACCTGGCACCCTATGCCATGTCCCAGGAAGGGAGCACACAACAGGAAGTAAACAGCAGAAGCTTCTGCTCAGCCCCCACCAAGCAAGGGCTGGGACCACACCGCGCATTTCAACCAAGGGCTCATATCACCTTCTGCTGCCCTGCTGGCTCTCCTCTTGCCTGGCCGGACTATGAGCACTCAGCAGCCCCAGGACTACCCCAAACCCCTGTGCCTGCCTGGCCCCACTGCCCAGCACAAGGTACAGTCCTGGTAGTAGCCCTGAATATCTCCCAAAGCCCCAAGAGGTTCAGGAGCCAGAGGTTGCCCTCCACTCCCGGCACAAGTATTTGGCGTAAGCAAGACAAGACGCAGGCAGTGGTTTTCAATGCCTTGCTATCTCACCCAAACAGTTCTCCCTCAAGAAGAAGATAAACCACCCTCTCATTTAAAATGCAGACTACTGGTAAACTCTCCAGTGGAACAGAAACCTTACTAAGTGCAATTCCTGTACATTACATATAGTAATAATTTATGCATTGGAGGAGAATCTGAGAAAGATTTGCTGAGAAGTAAACAAAAGAAAAAATGAAAAATAATAAGGTCAGTGGAAAGAATACATGTACCAAAAACAAGAGGACAATTAGACTGATACAGATTAGAGTTGGTTATATACTTTTCTGAGCTTGTTACTTCCATGAGACATAAAATAAAAATAAAAAATAGTTTTATCGCCATGGTAGCTACAGGCCATTATTAAGAAGATTTATTAAAGACTCCTTGTTTCCACTGAGGTCGAAAGAAATTTTGGAAATTAATTTATATTTTATTGATGCCTGATTGTCTATGAGCGCATTAAGATATTGCAAAGATTCAAGTTTTGACTGTGTGCAATTTAGGCTAAAACCCAAGGACACTTACAGCCAGACTGGGTTTGATGAAAGCCAGAAGAGTTGTCAGGTTCTAATGGTTAAGAGGAAGATAATTTGTCAAGACTTCATTGTTGATCATCATATGTAGTGTTATAAAAAGAAGATACTGTGCACAGTACAGGAAAAAAGCATAAGGCAAACATTTTTAAGACAACCAGCTTTTGAGACTAGAACTGAGACTTAAACATAAATTGTTATTACAAAAAAGAACAACAAAAAAACCAATAGAATAAAGAAAGATTTCTTCCCTGCAAAAACTAGCAGAAAAGAAAAATTGCAGTTGAATAGCAGGGGGGAAAGATCATGTCATTACATCAATAAAGTCTAACAAAATTATCTGAGGAGTGGAAACATTAGCAGGCATCAAATCCATCATGGGCAGTAAATTACCTGAGGATATTTAATTCCCAGATACAGCCAGTCAATGGTGAGGCTTCACACTGTAGAAAAATCCTTTTTTCATTTTTACTTGGCTCATACCATATACTTGACGGATAGCACATGGATCACTTTGGTGCAGCTTGTTGAAACAAGGATGTGACTTAGATCATGATTTGATTTCAGACTGTGAGACTTCAGTGCAGCAGATGTGTGAAATGCAGTAAGATATCTGCTTTACAAAAACCACCAAGGAACAGCATAAACTACTCATGATCTATGCTTGTGGAAAAATATCAGTAGCTTTCAGAATATGAACCTTTAACTAGATGGCATAGTTTGGCATTACTTTAAAATATCTTAATTTAAAATTTTCATAGGATGAATTCCCTCAGGTCTGAGAACAGACAGCTGGTTAAAATCTAGGCAATTCTAGTGATTTTGCAGAATTCAGAACAGGTAAAAGAGAAGAGAGAATCTGGCTTATAAACTGGAGGGCAGAGCAGAGAGAAGAAAACCTTTTCTCATTAAAATGTATGGCTTTTCACTTTCCTACAATCTATCTGTTATCTGAAGGTAATGCCCTTATTGTGCTTACTAACAACGAGGGTGGATTTTAACACAGAAGCATAAATCTAGTCAGATAAAAAGGTTTGTATATTTCCTTGTTTTCACCATTCAAAACAATAAACATAAGTATTTTATAAAATTTCTGGGTTTTTTTCACTTTACTTCCCAAACATGAGTTAACTAACTCTCAATTTATCAATACTTTCCATTCATCTGATGGAAAAATCACTGCAAGATGAAAGATTTCAGACATTCTGGGCTAAGTGCTATGGGAAATAAGAAAGCCTTCATTTTACTTCTGAGTTAACACAGTAATCAGTACTAGGAAAACATTAAATACTGCATACAAGATTGCTTCCACTCAGCATTAATAAACCTGAAGTGGCTTATGTCTCTCTGTTATGTTTTTAAGTTTAGAGTCCAGAGGAAAGTTCACTGGAGTGCAGAAGAGATCTTAAACAATTTGTGAATGCAGCAGGATTACCCCAGTACAAGAAGAATTGAAGGAAAGAGAATCAAAAGAATGAAGACCTAACATCTCTTAAAAACTTTAGGTCCCAATTCATCCAAGCATTTAAATACATGCTTGCATCCCTTTATGTTTACGAGAAAGCCTGTGCCATCTTGCATATTTATCTACTTTCTGACTTTGTCTAGTTCTTCAGACAGTACATATGACAGTACATAAACAGTAACAGACTTCAAAAGATCTGAACCTCTGTCCTGAGTTGTTTTTCTTTCTTTTTTGAATACATTTGGAGTATAATGTTTGATTTTTTTATGTAAAGACACCACATAGACTAGTCTAAAATTGGAAGCTTTACAGAAGTATGGACTTGAATAAAAAACTGGAAGTGCAGAATAACTTGAAAACCAGGGGAAACACTCACATATCTCTAGCATATTGTTTGTTCAGTTATTAGTGTATTTTAGGAGGAAAAAAAAGAGATCTTTTCTCACATGAAAAATGGATGCAATTTTTTTCACTAAATGATTTTAAAGTAATTCAAGATATTAATTAGTGTTTGAGCTATAAACTTCAGGCTATTTGCTTTTTTGGTTATATTTACACGATTTTGTGCCTATATATTATTTAGGTAGTCTACAGAGACCTCTAAAAAAGGTAAATAAGAGTTCTTATTGACACTTCATTCCCTTTTCAATGCAAGGTGAAGAGCACAAACAAAAGAAAAATCTACGGGTTCTGCCTGGGCATGGAACAATTCTTGGAAATGCTTATGGAGTGGGAGCTTTAAGAGCACTGAATGCTAACTGAATCTAATACTGGCTCAGTGGGGATTTCATTCTTGATATAAATAAAAATGCAGGTATTTTGGAAGTCCTTGCCCTATGCAGCACCAAGCATTCACCCTCGAGTGACCTCCTCATATATACAAGTCTCACACTCATAAAATTGCTTTTGGATATGGACAGATCTGTTTTGTAACAGGCCAAACTACGCAGCATGACCAAATGATACATTGAAGGACTTACTTCCAGTCATTTCAATGCTTATTTCAGTTTTCAGTACATTCAAAGTTCAGTCCTTTAAAATCAGTCAATGTATGATCTTCAGGATCAAAGTTCATGCTTGAAGAGCTGTCACAGAACTAATAAACACCACTCAGCATATAGGAGACATCAAGCAGGCAGAGCTGTGGCTAAAGTATCTTTTTTTATTGTCAGTGTATCATCTGCTGAAACTCCACAGCTCAAGAGGCAGCAATCAACTCACATGTTTGCAAGATCACTGCCAGAGTACTCCAAAACACAGTTCTCCTGAAAACTGGACATCTTCTGTCAGTTTTGCTCTGCATACTAAAAGCTATAGGTATCTGAAACAAAAACTTGTGCTTTTGAAAAAAGGAGTGTTTTATTCTCAGTGCATGCAGGGATTATAAAAAAAGTTTTCAAGCATTCTCTACAAAAATTCAGAGAGCAAAAATAAATTGTCATTATGGCACTCTCACAGAACACCGAGATCCTGGACAAAGACATCCAAGTAGGGACTCAAATCTGGGTTTCAGCACTCCAGATTATACTGTTATAATCAAAATCTCCTCTCCTCTGTACATCTATTTTCAGTGAAAATGTTTCCTTTACTATCACGCTAATAACACAAAAACAAAGCTTCTCGCAGAATATGTAGATTCCATAACTTCTTGGTAAGAATTTAGCTTAAAGTATATCATACATCTGTAATTGCTCCCTTCCAATAAACAGAAAAGGGTGCAATTCATCTTTGCTATGGGCTCCATCTGAACAACACAATTAATTGAATATACAATTAGAAATCAACAGAAACTATTCAGAAGGTACTTAAGTGTTTTGGTGAACACCATCTTATTCACAAATCCAGAGAACTTGTGGTGTTGCTTTCTTATGCTCACTTTGGGTCTACTCATAATAGATAAATCCAGTCTAAGAGAAAAAAGGGTTTAACTCGGAAGGTGAAGACACCAAATAACACAGTAAATTCCAGGTAGTCTGAGTGCTAAATGTTCACTTGCCTTAGGGAAACCCAAACAGGACAAATATTCAGTTCAACAGAAAGCTGACCAACTCAGTAGCAGGGAGTACAGGTAGATTATATTAAGATGCAGTTTTAATAGGCCCTTCTGAGACTTGCCAGGGATCAAAAGAGTTTCAGGGCAAGGAGCAGGCTGGTCTCCAAAGATGAGCTACCATAATTTCCAGTAAGCCCAGCACTTCTGACTGTGAAGCAGGAGAGTGCTAACCTTGTCACAGGTAATTATCTCCGATCTGGTCTGCAACCCAGGAGCAGGTCACCGAGCTGCACCCCCTGCCCCATGCAGTGCACTGGTTAGAGCAGCATTTGTGGGTGTCATAAAATGCTTACACTTCTGCTCTGCCCTACAGAGCTTAGCCTTACAGACACAGCTGGAGTGTTTTCACAGTCCTGCAGAGACCTCTGAACACAGCCCCTGCTCAGAAAAAAAAATGAATCACCATCAGGAGCTGCCCATCTCTCCCAGTTGTAGACAGAACCTATACAACTTTCAATTAACATATTTTTCCTTTTTTTACATCTGAAAAGACAGAGTGAGATTAATTTTTAAGTATAAGCATTAAGCTGAAGAGGCTGAATACACTAGGGCTCAACCTGCTGTAATAAAACCTGAAGAAAACGAATAATCAGGGAGGAATAAGTAGCTGTTTAAGTTCTCATTGCTGCCAAAGAACTATCAGCTAGGGAGGATAGGTTAAACGTCCTGTTGGTATTTGTTTTATACTTAGGAAAACAAATTCGCTACTATTTAACAAAAAGGCCAGTAAGTCCTTTACTAATTGTTCTGTTCAAGAACCACAGGGACAAGTAGTCTGTTCAAGTCAAACATCTGATAGATTTCAAGTGACAAAACCTGTGAATTCAAGGAAACAGAAGTTATTTTACAACAATGGCTTTGAAAAATGCAGCTTTCTTCCATTTTCTTTCCCTTCTCCAGTGATGGAATTACCAACACCTAACTGAAGACATAATTTTTGATTTGGAACTAACTCTTGTTGGATTTAGCAACACGTTAGGAGAAAAGATGGCTTAAAATGACAAAGTATATCAGCTACATTATAGCTGACTTTTAAAATCACACTCCTAAACCCAAGGAGGAGGGTCATCAGGAAGAATAGGGCAGAGAGATCCTTTAGGATGACTTCTTGGGACACAAATACAAGTCCAGATGATCCCAGAGGGAGATTTGATGGAAGATTATGAGCAGGTCCCATTAGGGAGGTCATAGCACACCAGGATAGCCACAGTCCCCAGATAGCCATGGAGCCAGGGAACAGGCATTTCTGGACAAGGTCTGATGAATCTTATTTACTAGGAACTATCAGCTAATGGAAATCCTGTAATATCTTTTCATGAAGGAGAAGGTGACTCAGTGTAATAGCTATCTTTTGTGTCACATATATGTGTTCTGGGGGGAGTGGCAGGAGTGAGGGGAAAGACAGATTTTTTTATCATCATTCTTTGTGCCATTGTATTTCCCTTTCGGTTTAATCAGAGTTTCACCTCCTCATAGAATTTAGCTTTGCTGCTGTCCTGCAGAAAAGCATTGGTAGGTCATAGGTAGTCCATTTTTCACAGTCACCATCAGATGAAAATGTCCTACAGTTGCTTAGAACTGGGATCTTTATCAATAATTGCTATTCTCCAATTTGTTACACCACTGATTTAATTTTCCTTTTATCCAGCATCATCCAACTATTCAAGAACTGACTGTCCTTCATACAACCTTGACTTCTTCCAATACTTACTAATCCACTGAGCTGAAGAAAAGAACCAAAGCAGACAGCAAATGGTGGGATAGCATTCACCTCCTTTATTATCCTCACTTCTAGATCAAAAGTTTCCTCATTCCTGTTTTCATTATTAATTACAAGCAAGGGTGAGTCAGAAATTAAATCAATTTCCATGAAGATGTATGGTCCATGACTGCAAGATCCTGCTTACTCATAGTTAGAATTAGAGTTAACCTCCTGGATTTGACTGTGCCTGTGTTCAAGCAGAAGTACGGTCCTATACCTCCTGAGGGAGGATACAACTTAAGTCTCTTGCATGCAATGCCATATTTCACATAAATGGCCTTATACATGTATGTACCCACCCTAGATTTAGACAAGGCAAGCCTCACACTGAGCAGGAGAACAGACAGATACTTACTCCAAGATTTCTGTCAAGAAGTTGCCACTCTCACATTCCCAGCTGCTTTCCTTTCCTGTGTGTGTGACCACTCTTGCCACAAAACACTTCATGCCTTTTTACTTTCTGGGCAAAAGGCTGATCACTGGCTAGTGTCTTTGCATGAACTGACAAGTCAGCCAGCTAAAACAGATTTTACTTTCTCAAAAGGGGTATTTATTTTTGTTTGTCTTCTTTCCACAGCTGCCAGTTTTATTTATCCTTGAAGACTTTACTTCACCGTCAAATGTAGCTGCCTTTGTAAGATGCAGTTATATTCAATATACATAATATACATAAATGTGAACAGAGCCAGAATTATCAATTTTTCCAACACCAGCCACATATCACACACAACCTCAGTCTCTCCTACCTCCATAATTTTTTGGAAGCTATCTCCCTGTAAACATCAGGATTGCAGACATCAGAAGGGACTCAAAGACCACAGGCTACAGGTTCAGCCTGCTTCAGTCTTACAAAGGTAGGGAACAGAACATCTCCAGATATCCAAGACACATGAACATGAAGAAGCCAGACATTATGAAATACTGCACAGAGTTTTCCTACAAAAATACATGTTTTTTTCTTGTTCTTTTAATTCAATTACTTTCCCAAGACACGGAAAAAAGGATTACCAAAGTGTTGGAGAGCCGTCAGAGAGGTTCAGAACTAAATCCCCAAGTATGGGTAAAAATACAAAAAAATGACCATCAAAGAGGCAGCATCCCCCTTACTGTCCCTCACACTCCCAAGGAAATGTTGGCATACTGCTGAAGTGCCATTTTAGCACACCATATTTCAACTGGTTTTCTCGCAGAAAATGTCATCTTTAAAGCACTAAAAAGTGCAAAACTTGGCACACACAATAAAAACCATACAGGCACCTCTTCTTCTCCTCTGAGAAAGGCAGCTCAGTAAAATCCTGCCATAACAAGCAGTAAATAAAATATTTTACTTTCAAATACTTCCTCACCAAGTACCCACAACATAGATAAAACAAACATAACAAAAGGGAACAAATTATCAAGTAACATTCCATCAGGGTGTTCATTGTACTTTTAACAAAAATATGGACAAAGGTAAATGGGTTATAGAAGCACATTCGGATTTTATCAGAACAATCTCTAGAATGCTACTTAATCCAAGACACCACGTTACAGTTCAGCACTGCCCTGTAATCCTGTGGAACAGCACTCACCTTATGTTTGGAATATCCATATTTAAAGAAGATTTTATTATGAAACATAGGTTTAAAAAATCAAAACATGTTTTTTTTTTCTTTTACCAGTGTCCCACATAGAGAGCTGAATTATTAATATTTAAAGAAGAGCCATGGATTTTGCTTTTTTGTTTGGTTTTTTTTGTGGGTTTTTTTGTTTGGTTTTTTTTTTTAATAGTATCTATATAACTTGCAGCTGGTAGTCTACAAAGAGAGATATTGTCTACATAGGATAGGACACATCCCTCAAAATACTAGCACTTTGGAGCTAAAACAGGTAGTACAGGAAATTGCTGTGGAAACCTGATGATAGTTTTGTTGTTTCAACACTTTGACTAGAATTTCAGCTACTAAAAATGGGAGGATAAGAAAGAGAACACTGATCTGGATTTTAAAGTTAATGGTGGTAACATCTTGCAGCTGAAAATGCACCGTGGACTGAGCTGGTAATCTTTTCTTGTCCTAAACCAAAGCAAACAAACAAAAAGGTTTCTCATTTACATGGTGATAGGACCATCTGCTGCCCAAGTAATAACCCAAAATAAAACAGTCCTCCACGTGCTACGCTGGCCGGAGCAGCATGCACACTGACATAATTCACCCACTGCAATGACAGAGGCTGCCTTACATAAGGGCCTGCCGTTCCTTTTTTAACTTTTTTTCCTTGCTGGCTATGCAGGTTTTTTTCAGTGCTTCCAAAGGCTGTTTTATTTTTCAGACTATCTATAACCAGAGACAATCTTGCAAGAAAAGTACAAGTCTTTAAGGCTAATGTTACAATCCAAGCTACTCATACAGAGAGAAAGGATTTTCAAAGCTTCGACTCATTTTAAATGACACTTACATTCATTTCTGCATTTTTTCTGCTGTAAGCAAATTAAGAACCTCAGTCTGCATTCCACTGAACCTCAGACCCCTTGTTAGTCAATGAACATCTGGAGTCCAAATGAATACTGAATTAATCATAGAATCATAGAATGGTTTAGGTTGGAATCCCCAAGGCTGGACAGCAAAACAGGTCAGGAACGATTCCTGTTACAGAAGTAACAGTGGAAATCTTGCAGCAGGTCAACTGAAACCTGGTTGCACTTCACTATTGGTTTTGTAACACATATTTTATTTTTAGACCGATTTCCCTTAACGAGCTCTTGCCCACAGCATAGCATCAGCATAGCTATAAATGCAATGACCTAAACAAACAAAGCCTAGAACAAGTAGGTCCATCCATACTCAGTAGCAGGACATTCCTAGGACATTCTTCTAACCAGATTCTTAGCACTCTTCCCAAGAGTCTTTGGAGGAGTTGATGGTACTCAGCTCCTGAGGCTTTTAAGCCTTTCCTTTTCCTTTCATTGGAAAAAAAAAGAAAGAAAAACATAGAAAAAAAAAGGAAAAAGGAAATAAACAAAGAAAGTCAACAATGCATACATGCTCTCCTGCACACATACACCCACATACAGAGAGAAAAAAAAGAAAAAGGAAAGCTGTATGAGGTGCCAATCTGGAATGAAATGGATTTTTGAACAGACAGTCATATTTGGCACGGTCAGCAAAAGCTTGTGGGTGGCCCTGTGTCTCTCCGAGCCTTAATGCCCTTTTCATATTGGTCATTTCAAAATGTCCCCCAGAAAGTTCAGCTGTGCTGCTTCTGACATGATTTTCACAATGCCACTGAATGGACCTGATGGAGATTCACTTCCCCCCACCCCAGCTCCATAAAGCACTGTACATTGAGGACATATTCCATTTGGCCTTCAAGTAGCATTTTTATGGTCCATGCAGATCCACGATTATTTTCCCTTTAGAAAGAATCAACAGAAAACAGAACTCTCTGTTGGAAAGCGTGGAAATTAAAAACTGTTGCATCTCTCAAACTGACTCCTATGATGCTTAGGCAGAAAACTCGATTAAAGGGTCCTCACATGGTTCTAGCTGCATTCTCAGTACACCATTTTTATGAAGAAACCAAAGCTGTAGAAATTCCTCTGGCATGGCATGGAATCCAGAATCTGGCAAGACATTGTCATAGTAATGATGGCTAATAAACTTCCCATGCAGGTCCACCGAGAATGGCCAGAAGCCATAAATTGTTACTTCTTCACACAGACCAAGGGCGGCACTGACTAGGAAAAGTCCCGTGGAAAGCCGTTTGGCATGGATACCTTTACTCTTCCAGAACTTGCCAATATCACGTAGGAAATTGGGGTTGGCGAAAAGGACTTCCTGCTTGGCATCGAAATCCTCCAGGGTGTAATAGACACGTAGGGAGGGTCCCGTCCCCGTCTTCATTGAGAAGGCTGGCATGTAGATGTAGCTGTGGTTATACACCTTCACGCTGTCCACAAATGCTTTTCGAGACCACAGCAGATTCTGGAACCTGCAAAACAACACAGAAAAACAAATTGGTCAAACATAGGTTTTTCCAGTTATTTCAAAACCCAGCTAAACACTACTCCTCATACACATATTTACAAGCCCAGAGAAAGTCCACACAAACTTCTGACTGTCTGACACTGCTTCTCTTCTAAAACCATAAACCTGAATAGACATTTGAAAACTACCTGGTATCCTGCAAACTCCAGAAACCAAAACATTTCTGATTTCATCTTTTAAAAAAACCCTGAATGAATATTGACAGTTTTTACTGAAAATCAATCCTTTTTAGTGACATTTTTCTTTTTGTCCAAAACCCAACTTATTTTTTCAGGCCCAGAAATCTTAAAAAGATATTTCAAATCTGTGCTGTTCTTGTTTCTTAAAGGCATAGTGAAAAAGAATCCAAGTTACATGCTGAACAAGCAATACCAATAAATACTTAAACAGAAACTCTGGAATGATAAAACCTGTATGACTTAAGAATTTTTTTGTTAAGCCTGTATAGCAATTTAGGTTGAGCTACCACAGTAGTTAATTCTTGCTTTGGATTTCTGAGAGAAATACTTCATTACAAACAATAAAACAGAAATAAATGATTAGTTCAGGCCAAGTAGCAGCACAAAAATTTAGCAACACGCACCAAACAATATTCAGAGCTGGTGTTTAAGATGGCATGATTTACACACTGAGTAGGTGAAAGAAGTTGGTATTTGTAGCACGCAATTAAAAAGAGAGACTAGTTGGCAACTATGAGGAGGTATATATATGTGTACAGATTATTTCTCTAATCTGATAGTCTTTCATCTCTTAATATAAAAATTACATCAGGTTACAATTTGTTAAATTGCCAATAGCTATTTGTTGATGTCCATTTTACCCCTGATGCTAGACATATACTGCTCCAAAACCAGTATTCTGTCAAGACCATATCCTTTCCCTGCCATATGCTTCCAGATATGCCAAGATGAATGACACATCTAGCAGAAAATCCTATGCCATTCACACCCACCAAAACCTGCACTGATGTTTGACCTGTCCTGACATTTGACACTAAACAAATCACATTTCAGTAAAATATTAAAGTACGCTAAATATGTAACCCTGGATGTAACTGATACAGAGGTCAGCCAGAGCAACAAGTAAAATCCAATACATAACCACAAACTTGCTGTCCCAGGGTGTTGACTACATTGGAGGACACCTTTGCATGAGAAAGTCACTATGATTTACTCTCGATAATCTGCTTTCTTTACAGAGTCCACATAATCTTCAGGGCATCAGTAAGTCCTCTCCACCTTTACCACGTGATGGTATATATAGACTTCAGCATGCAGGCAAAGTTTACTACATCAAAAGGCACTTCTGCACAAGCATCACATGCACTCCTTCCACTGCAGCTGGGTTGCTCTCTCACATGTGATCCCTAATTTTTTCTCAGCTCCCAAGTGCCCATCTTGCCCTTGTTGCTACCTCCTCTCTCCCAGTTTCCTGCAGTTAAGGCAAATGTGTCATGACTGATTTGTCATGCACCAGAGGAATCAGAACAAAAAACTTGAGACAGCAGCACTAGATTTTTTTGCACTTCTCTGGTGCAGGCAGAGAAAGCGTTATGAAGAGATCAATTTTGTGTGTAGAGCTCTTTGAAACAACAGCAAGAATCACACACTCAGCAAGACACACAGGTTTAAGTAGGATGCCAGACGACCTCAAGAAGCATCATACAAAATTTCAGCTGAAACAACTGCCAACAAAAAATACAGCTTCAACAGCACTGAAATGTCTCATGAATGTCAGGTTATTTGAAGTCTTTGTTTTAGCAGAAAACTTGAAGTTTTCCTAATAAGTTAAAGGCTTTGTTGACATTTTGAACATGAAATATTTAGTCTCCTGATTTGCTACAAGTTTCTTTCAAAATTTCATTCAAGTGGGATTAGAATAAAGCTGTTTTGAATTAACCCCCCCCCTGAAATCTGCCTGGGTCTTCATTACTGTTTTGCTCTACAGATCTTCTCCTACTGCATGGTGCTATTTGCTAATGCAGACAAAGTCACTGTCTTCCAAGCAAGAAATCAATTCAACCTGAACATACAAAACAGAACAATAAAAAACATTTCATAACATTGCATTTGGCATTCTTTTCTCTAGAAATAGTCCAAACACAGCTGAATATAGAAGGCCAGCCAAGACCAAGGTGCCCTGGCAGAAATTCATTGTCTAGCTGTACATTCTCTTATGGGCCCTCTCACTCCATTACTATCAGCCCTTTAACTGTTTCCCAAAACAGGCTTTACCATTCTCTCTTCCTAAGGAGCAGCAAGACAAACTGTTAGATTATCAGGTACAGGCGTTGGGTCCATCCTATCAAACTTGTTTCATTTCCATCAGGACACAGTCAGTGAGGGTAAAAAAAAAACCCCTAGCTTAATACTTTCAGTATTCACCTGGGCACTTGGAGTCTCAGTATCCAAAATCCATTTTAATAACCCTAATTGCTTATAAAAGGTAGAATAAGGCTAGCAGCAGGATTTCAGGCTATCACCTTCCCCATAACTTGGGACATCCCCCAGGAGGTAGGAGATGCAGGTTCAAACTTGCTTTAGTAGTAAGGGGAACTTGACCTCACAGCTTGGTGTGATGGGGTCCCTGCACTTTGGATGAAGGGAAGACAGGAACAGGTCCTCTGTCACCTCTGGAAGCCAGTTTCACCATGTCTTTTCCCACTTACAGCTAGTTAACAAATTTTATTTCAGATAGCAAGTAGATGTGGTTATTCTAAAACTGCATTTTTCAGCAAATTTACCATTCACAGAAAAGCACTGCACAGCTCTAATTGAATACATTAAAATTGCTGAGATACAGTCACAGAGGGCCAGGGACTGCCTCTGAATATTCATTTCCTACCATTGTCACAATGTATTTACATTTCTTCTAGATGAATCCTCCCAAATGCCTTAAAGTAACAAGAAGTAAATGGCACCACCACAAGAGTGGTGCATAGGAGGGACTTCACGCAGAAGGGACAGCATTTGTCATGTTACTGAGAACTGTCCTTCAGGAACATCACCTCCAGGAAAGCTGTGCCTCATTCAAATGACCTGGATGGCAGTGCTGGTTGGCATAATGCCCAGTTCAGCAGATGGACATTATACAGGTGGCCAGGAGCCCATGCAGAAGCATAAAACAGGCTGATTACGGCCACTCTGATGGCCGAATACAGCCAAAAAGTTGCTCCCTATCTTGCACTCCTTATGAGGGTAGAAGCAAATGAAATTTTTTGTTCTCCGTTTGTAAAAGTAGGAGCCCTGTCCAGCTCTCAGACATTTCACAGGCTGGTTAGAGGCTGAGAAATCTAGGGAGAAACGCTGTGCATCAGCAAGTTTCTAGAAATGGTACTGGAAGCTCAAGTATATTTTCCTTAAGCTGAGTCTTGCAGGCAGTCTCATTCCAGTCGTGACTTTGGGGGTACCATATCACATCCCTTCCAGTAGACAGCGAGGAGGCTACTCCATGCCTGACAGACAGACCAAGAGAGCTTTTCTTCTGCTGCTGACCATCTGTAGTGCACGTGTGAGCATGACGATACGGTTCCTTCCTGCTTGTCCTGGCATGACCACCAGCCTGGTGCAGTCCTCACATCCAAGTGGGCAGAAACACCTTTGCTCATGCCAATCTTCACGCAGCCTTCTTTGTATGAGGAGCTGCTGATTCCTAGTTAGTGCTTACTGACATGCTTTGAACATTCAGTACTCTCAGTGGCACAGGCCAGAAGCTGTGCAACTCCTCCTCACACACAAGGCTTCAAAAGAAACCCATCAAATGACCCAGTCCCTTGTGCAAGAATATCATGTCCCCAGCTCAGCTCTGAGCAAGAAACAGCTGAATGGCTTTTTCAGGGTTGTCCTCTGACCTTCTGCAGGCAAGCTCACACAAACATGTGGCGGGTTGCCAATATTTAGATGAAGCTGGAGCTGGAATCTCCTGATCCCTAAGCAGCACCTGAAGACTACAAGGGTTGCTCAGTAATTTGCAGTAATGCGTCACAGCAGCTTGACAGCAGCCCAGAGAGGCGGTGATGACAGTGCACACTGGTGAAAATAGATCACAGCATGTTTGGCCCAGGTGCTTTATTTCCACTACTCTCATTAATGGTCAGTGAGCAAACAAAATCATCAGCAACACAATTTGCTGACAGGTTCATATGACAGATCAACTTAAAAAGCACAACTTTCAACAGGCATGTGTAGGCACAGCTGCACAGATAAGAAAGAAAGAATTTCCTTGATACCAGCTGCAGAGTTCCCTCCAATGCTCTGCTTTTCCAAACAGAATGATGCATTCAAGAGAAAACTGCCACAGTACATTGTCATGACAGTACAATCAAAGGTGTAAGAGCATTAAGTGTTTTGCTTTTTGTTTTTAATCTGTTTTTAATGTTCTTATTGATGTTCTTTAGCAACTATTCAGAGACAGGACTGCTCTCTGGTACTAAGAGATGACTTCCAGTAGCCACAAAGAATCTGCTGCAATGACATTGAGCTAACCCACTTGCAGATAATAAGGGCAGCATTTTCTTGCGTCTTGGTTTCTTTTTGATCTCCCCGGAGAATCACTATCTTATGACTGTGATGATATTCCAGTCACTTACTGTGTTGGCATCTGCAAAGTCACAAGTTCAGCATTCTGGATTAATTGCAAGTTGACTTATTGAAAAGAAGAAATAAAAAAAGTTGAGTCATGAAGGGAACAGCTCAGATGCCAAGGAAATAGCGTGCTATTTTAAAATTAAGACAAATAGAGCTCAGGAGAATACAGTAGAAGGCATGTAAAGACTTATGTATTTGTCCCTATGGCAAAGGATAACCTTACAAAAATTATTTAGATAATTTGATGTCTGCATTAGCCAAAAATGATTTAGCAATTTGCTGCAGCTGTTGGAATATGCTTACAACTGGAGTCACAAGTCTGCTTGCAACCACACATCTGAACCTCTACCACAGTGACAGAGGAGAAAATGGACCCAAAGACAGCAAATCTTCCACTTAGACTCTCAGCAGAGACACTTGCTCCTGTCAGGGCACAACTGACTCCCAGACTCACTTTAGCTCATCCCTCACACACAGCCCACAGTATGCTGAGACCCCTCTTTCTTATGGACGGGGACTTGTGCTTTCCTCTCGTCTCTGGTCCCAAAGATTAAAGACAAATTAGCCTCATTCTTTTCATACAACTTTTCAATTCCCTTTTCCAGGTTAGGGATTCTGCTGCTACCACCAGCAGCTTCAAAGACTCAAAAGCATGGAAACACCCTCTTTCCACAGTGACTGCAGACTATGTCTTTCTCTGCCAGCCTGTTTCTTAATGACATATTGTTCTTAGCACATGACCTTCAGAATAATTTGATGCACTCAGAAAGTCCAGTTAGGCATTGCAGAGGTAGGCTCTAATCCGCATGAAGAGGTAGGCTCCTTTAATGACTGAATTTGGTATTAATCAGGGGGATTTTTAAAACCACCACTCATTACTTCTCTTATGCTCTAATCCTAGGAATACTATATATAGTGCCAAGGGAAAGCTGACTCTCTGTTTTTCAATGGAATGCAGAGCTATCCTATACACCAAAGCAATGAAACATTAAAATCGGTGTTCACTGGTATTTTGAGACTGTGTGTGATCCTTATTCTGCGAACTCAAATCAGAATGTGCTTTTAATAGCTACTCTTTCCAAAACCAAGAGAGCTAAACATCAATCCTTTCTGTCATCTGATAGCTTGACTCTTAGCCTTCAAAAGAGAAGCTTTTCATCTTAGTTTGACTCTTTGAAGATCGTGGCTGCTAAAGTCACACACAAGTGGAGATAATATAAAAGAATAGGCAGAACAGCACGGCTGTAAACTACTTGCATTGTCAAAATGAAATTTAGAAATTGTATTTTTAAATCTTCTGAATACATCCCAGCTCTTACAGCTGAAAGTCTGGAGGATGAGAAAATAGAGAACCAATGAAATCAGCTAGGAAAGAAACCAACACAGAACCAAGTCTGATATCTTTATTGCTTCAATTCATTGGACTGCATGCCAGAGCAAGACTGTGAGAAGAAACAACCACATCACACATTTTCTCAGGTTTTAATGGGAAAAAGAACTGCAACAAAACCCAGATACAATCTTCAGGAGATTTACTTCTGATTAACGTGGGTTCCCTAAGACAGTCTGCTGTGTCTTCGGGACAGCAACCAAACAGGAACAGAACAGTGTGGTACCTCCTGCATGATTAGGTCTTTTACTCAACTACTGTCCAGACACAGGTCTCTCTAGATCACTGCCTGCAACAGCACCGCAGCAAACACAAAGCTATTAACATTATGCTTTGCTGTCCATTCATGCTGGCCTTATATTCTTTGTAACCCAAAAATTATTAAAGCCATGCAAGACCTATTCATAGCTGAGAACAATTTTGCTAAGTCTTTTGAGTTTTCTCTTTAACATCATGTCATCCTTCGCATATTAATAATTTGCAAATGTCAGTGAAGGTGAAATTCAACTATATCCTCTCTTCAATCTCTTAGAGTTCTTTCCAAAGAGAACTGGATAGAGAGAGAAAACAGCAGTGTTTGAATTGAATGTGTTTTCTTTTTAAAGATGCTCTGTGCCACAAAAAGTGTAGACTGAAATTATTGAAAACACTAGATGCTTTAGCAGGCATTATGGCAACAGCTGTAACTAGGATAGGCTCTTTCTTAAGTATAGCAGCAACTTTTTTTAACTATAGTACATGGTTCACTAGTGACCTCTGAGATCATGCCACATGGCCTGCAGTTGGAGCGCAAACCCCTGTTAAATGACACTGTCAACTAAAAGCTTGATAATAGAAACATTTATTCAGAGCCCATATGAATATGTGGTGAATCTACAGTATTTTAAATGGGCTAAAATCAATTCACACAACTCTAAAATATGCAAAAGATGATCTCTGTGTTTCCTCTATTAGTCGCTCCCTCTGGTCAACCTCACCTGTTTTGCATCTCTAGGGCAATTAGCAATGCAATTGAGCAATGAACTAGTGGCCATCTGAGTATAAGCAGAAGTGATAAATTGCACTGGAGTAGTTAGATTAGCAGAACCAAACATGAGGCTAGAAATAGAGAGTAATAAACAGCAGTTCGACAGACAAGTAAGTCTCTTCCAGTCCTTGGCACAAGAGCTCATGACATTAGCAAAATCTCTGGAAATGAACCAGGAGAATTCAAGCCAGCCAAAGGACTGTAGCTGTAGACCTTGAAGTCACTACCTTCAGTGTCCTTTCAAAATGTCCCTTCTGAAGAAAAAGACTTTTCTTTCATCTGATATCAATTTACAGCAATATTTCTCAGTAGCTCTGGTGCTGTTCAATTATGCCTAGAAGAATTACTAGATGCTTCTCAAGGTGTTTGAGATGTGTTGATATGTGTTGCTGCACTCCAGATCTTTGAAAAAGCCCACCCATCACTCTGCAAGACATATGCGGACACCTAAGGAAGAATTAATAACAAGGTATTTTCAACTACACCTCCAAATATTTTCAGCTCAGAAGATCTCCTAGTTTGTCAATGTAGTAACCCCAGTGAATCTTACTTCCAACTATATGCCTAAACTCTTATTCTCCACATCCTTCTAACCAATTATTTTACCAATATAGTCCCTCTTACATCATGATTGCCTTGATCCTTTTGTCAAAAGCCTTTTAAAAATTCCAATTTACTTTATCTACTGGATATAGATTACCCTTATCCACATGTACCTATTCAAAGTACTCCAAAAGTTTTACAAGATAAAATTTCCCTTGAACTCAATAGTGCTGCCTCTTCACAAGAGCGTATACATTTATCCAGGTGTTCACTAGTATTACCTTATAATATAGTCTCTACCAATTCAGCTGGTAGAGATGTCGGGCTTACAGATCTACTTGAACTATTGTTAGTTTGAACTATTTTTAAACTCTGATCCCATTTTTAACAACTTCCAGTCTTCAAGTACCAAGGCAGTTTTAAGTGAGGAAGTACACTCTATTGTTCCTCAGCATTCATGGGTGAGTCCAGTCCTGCCAATACGTTCATGTCCATCCTGTATCTGTATCATAAATTCTCTAATAATTACTTCAGTTTCAGACTGCTGAGTCTCCCCATAGGCATAGGGAATGTCCTCAGGTTCTTCCACAGTGAACACAGATGCAAATAATTCATTCATTCCCTGTATCTTCTTGGAGCACTTATTTTACACCTAGCCAACAATTGATCAAACACACATGACAGGTAGGGGTAGGTGTTTTTCACTTTTTTTCAGCTTGTGCTGTTGCTGGAAGGAGGATGTAGCATTAGGCTTTTATTCCTCTAGTTCTTTTTGGAAACTTTTTCTGCCTGCTAAATAGATAAAATATTTAATCAGCCAAAGCTTATAATAAATTCAGTTTCCTTTGAAACAACATCAGCTTTTGATAGGATGTTTCTCTGTTTCCATTAATCTCCCTTTTCTTTGCTCTTTAGTGATGTCAACTTCCTTTTACATTTTCTTAAGACTTGATAAATGCTCCTAGTACCATGCTTCCAGTATGGTACACTTAGGAGAGTCCACTATTTTGAGCAGATCATCCAGATATATTTTCCAAGATGTATAGTGTTTAATCCTGAGAATGTCACTTAAACTTGTTTTCAACATGATTAAACAGCCAAGGTTTTTCTCAACTGTTAGTACAGCCTGTACTCAATTTAAATTGTTATAGCTAGAACACTCTCTACCAAAAAAAGGAAAATAATCAAAGTACAGATAGCTGAAACATGCTGGGTCTTTTGGAAATCTCAGATTTTGATACCTGTGAAAGTGCTAGAGTTCCTTCTCCTATTGTTCCTTCATTAGCTCCATTCAAAGGAGATGCAGTGTAAAAGAAGTAAAAAACCACCTTTTTTTTCCTTTTAAAGTAGCAGGAAATAAATGCTATTTGCTAGGACAAAGTAATATTTTTGAAGGGCAGTGCATGGCACCAAGTACCTTACAGCCTTCTATGCACTGGCTGAGGAAAGTGGAGCAAAACATTCTATTTCCTATTTCTCTTAGTTTCCAACTACCAGAGAAGGGTCAGTGGCATTGATGCTACATTAGATATAGTAGTGGCTTTGTAATTGTAGTTGGGTGTTCTTCCTGTATCACAGAGGTGCTATTGTCCTGGTTTGAGCTAAATAGAACTTATTTTCTATTTAGTGATTTTACTTTTCAGCTCAGTCTCTTCTAAGTGGCTGAACTTGCTGAAAACCAATAGCATGTTTTTCCAGTATGTGCTGCTACAACGACAAGCTCAAGGCCATTGTCTCACCATGGGTGCCATTTCTGCACCTATGGGGGAAGAAGTGGACCCAAAACTGACCAACTAAGTATTCCATCCCACATACGTCATACTCGGTATAAAGCTGAGGAATCACAACGGTTTCAACCCTTCTTCCATCTTGGAGTCCTTCCATCTTGGACCCTTCCGTCCATCTCAATCCTGCGATGGCCAAAGTCTGAGCAGAACCCTGCTGGTTTGTCTGCCTCTGATCCTGATTCGTGTGTTCCTGCATCCTGCTCCCACCTGCTGCTGAGATCGGTTTGGGATTTTTCCAGTGCTCTGCTTCGCAGAGCCTCTGGTGATGCATACGTTATTGGAGGAAGGATTTTATATTGGTTTTGTATATATATTTGTACATATTTGTATATATTACATTATTTTCCTATTTACATTATTATCCTGTAGAATTAGTATTATTGTTTTATTAAATCTGTTAATTTTATTTTCCAACCCATAAAGTCTCTCTCCCTTATTCTCTTTTCTCTTCTGGGGAGGGGAGAGGGGTTAATAGAGAGCGTCTGTCCAGGATTTAGTGGCCAGCACAGGCCTAAACCACGATAGCTATACCTCTTGTTTTATATAACACACCATAATTTAGATGCAGTTCCACCTCCTCACATGCTGAAATACCAGGCAGGAAAACCTTTCTCCCTATCTCAAGGAACAGTAAAAACAACAAATTGTCAGAACTGGATGGAGCTTGACTTCAGAAGACAACATTGGCAGGATATTGATGTAGGCAACGCAATCTCAGATATCAGCAATGAGTGAAGAAGGGTCTTTCAATCCTTCTTGTTAAAGCTAATTTTACTGAACGTTCAATACTCAGAAAATCATAGAGGAAGACAAGAAGAGGGTGATCATCTAAATCAGTTGTGGAGTCACCTGGCCTTCAGACCCTCCCTGTTTAGTCACACAAACTGGAAGAATATCAGCAGATGGCACTGACAGCACCAGCCCAGCAGGCCTCTTTGCTGTTGGTTAGGACTGCCTCCTACTAGATGAGACATAGAGGTTTAAGACCCCTCACACAGAAAAGGGAACTTTGTGCCTACCACAGTTTCAGTGACTGAGGTGACTACTCACATCTGATAAAATATGGCATCTGCCTTGGCCGGTTTTCTGAAATAAATAGGCAATAACGAAATCCATTATAGGA
>NW_010196952.1:0-34781 GCF_000695765.1 Mesitornis unicolor
TGGCCTCAGGCAGGCAGCAGACCTCCCTGTGTATCGGGTCAGGTCTGCAGATTGGACCTTTCGTTCCCTTGAGAAGGGAATCCCCCATGACAATGACCCTTCTTTTCTTCTTTTTGGGGTTAATGTTGATGGCTGGCTGGGGTCAGCTCAACCTAGGGGAAGTTTCTGTGTTGTGTGAGCCATTACCCTCTTTGGAATAGAACTACAAACTACAGTCCTATTTGTTAGATTTGCTTCTGGGATGCATCCTGCTATCCAAGTCTGATAAACTGATTGCTGCCCATCTTGGATATTTTCCATCTGCTTTCTAGGTCCCTTTTGCCACAGCTCTTCGGAAGTAGGTTTGGTATCTGCATACAGGTCCTATATTCTCCTTCAGGCTTACTATTTGCCTTACCTTTTCACTCTTGAGTCATGGCTTATGAATTTTATTTGAGGTTGAGGTTCCTTTATGTGTATGTATGTGTGAATGTAAATTATGACTCAATATTAGATTCACAGTCAGAAAATCATTAGCTTGCTTTGCTTCTGCATAGCATAAATATTCTCAAAAGGGTGAAAATGTACACCAGTAAGAAGAATTGAGACTTTTAGATAAAATGAGAAATTCAAAAATGTAATGTTAGAGGAGGCTGCAAAGGGAGGAATGGCTTTAGATTTGAGTGGAGCTCTGTATAGATTTTAATCTGAAATACTCATTGTTGTCGTGGTTTAGGCCCAGTGCGCAACTGAGCACCACGATGCCCCAAAAAGGGTGCTAGACAAAATAAAGACTGGGAGGGTTTCTCACCACTTAAACGGTCACTGGCAAAAGACAGACTCATCATAAGTAGAAAAAAAACAAAACCATTTTAATTTGTTACCAGTAACATCACAGTAGAACAGTGAGAGATACAACCAGATCTTAAAGTCTTAGAGTCAAACACCTTCACCCCACCCCTTCCTTCTTTGTTCCTGGTTTCTTCACCTCCCCCCCTGTTGCCCAGGGAGGATGGGAATGCGGTTTGCATTCAGTTTATCCCAACCTTGGTGTTTTTGCACAGTTGTTCTTCTCAGGTCCCACTCCTTTTTCCACTGCAGCTCCCATCTAATGGTTCTGAATAGTTCCCGGCTCTCTTTTTGGGTTGGAGCTGCAGCGGGGCTCAGCAAGGCCAGGGCCAGGGCCAGAGCTGGGGCCGGGGCTGCACCGCCTGCACCTGAGGCCGAGTTGGTTGGGGTGGTGCAAGAGAGAGAGTGAGCTGCCCTGCATGCCCCTTAAAGATATTAATTCACAGGAGCACTGATTGGCTTGGCCCTGGTCAGAGGTGGCTCTGACATTGGAGCTGGTGGAGCTTTTTAGGTATCTTCTTACAGGGCTATCTCCATAGCTCTCCCCCACCACTGAAAACCAAAACCAAAACCCCGCACAGAAAACCCAATACAACTGAGAATAAAATTGGTATCTTTTTTTGCTTCTTTTTACTTCTAAGAAGGATAAAGTTGGTAGAAGTTCTGTTTCTGGTATGCAGCTAGCGTATGCCTTCCCTAGGCTCTAGTAAAAATTGGATGTAGTTACTTAGCTGTTGTCATTGCTCCTCGTTGCCTGGAAGGAGTTGTCTCTCTGGGCATGTTTGGCAGAAATAGTTAATTCTGTGTGTTTGCCAAAGCAAGAATATTCTCATTTCAAAACTGAATTTTGATTGTTGAATAGTACTTGTTATGTACAGAGTGCAACTAAGGAGATAAATCTGAGAATAAGGGCATAAATAAAATCTAACATCTGTTGTAGAAGCAGGTAACTGCAAGAGCTTAAGCAAATCCACTGTAACTTTTATTCTGTATTTGTGAAACTGTGTCATGCTGCTTGTAGAGAACTCTTACTATCTTCTTAGATAGAAAGGATAAAGGACCTCAGTTTATTTGAGAAAAAAAAAGATTGTTCAGTCTTCACTGAATTCACTCTCCAAGCACATTCAGTGCATTTCTTTGTAGTTTATGAACAGCTGAAGTAAAGTATATGTTGCAGGAACTATTTGTTACCAATCAATTTCACCTAATGTTTATATGTGCCTTTCTTTAATATATGAGTAGCCTGTTAGTCAAAGAATGACATGTCTACTTAGCTAAATGTGTTTAAGCACTAACTGAATGGGGGCCTAAGGCATCAGAAGTATGGTACTAGTATTTTAACTCTGCATTACAGTTGTTAAGGCCTTTTTTAAATCATAGAAATTATATGAGTTGTGCACCTCAAGAATAAATACATTTTTTCTCGCACTCTTTACAGAACGAGGCTCAAAAGCACATCTTGACCTCACGGAGTTAATAGGAGTTCCTCTTCCTCCTTCTGTATACTTTGTCACTGGCTATGGAGGGTTTCCAGCTTACAGCTTTGGTCCAGATGCTAACATCGGTCGACTGACAAGTGCTATAATACCATCGCCTTTCTATAGAGATTTCGCTATTGTAGTTACAGTGAAACCAAACAGTGATCGTGGAGGAGTGCTATTTGCAATAACAGATGCCTTCCAGAAAACTATTTACCTGGGAATGAGACTTTCAGCGGTTGATGACAGCACCCAGAGAATAATTATGTACTACACAGAGCCTGGTTCCCACATCTCCAGAGAAGCTGCTTCATTTAAAGTGCCAGTGATGACTAACAGGTGGAACAGGTTTACGATGACTGTTCAGGGAAATGATGTTGCTTTGTTCATGGACTGTGAAGAATATCAGAGAGTTCAGTTTCAAAGGTCAGCCCGAGCCTTGGTATTTGAATCTGGCTCTGGGATATTTGTTGGGAATGCAGGAGCCACAGGACTAGAAAAGTTCACGGTAAGTACTGTCTAATCAATTCATGTGACCCAGTGTTTTATGCATGTAGTCTCTATCGAAGAAAGCCTGCTTACAATGGTTATACCCCAAATGAGGTTACAAATTATATGGCTTATATTTTCCATACCTGGCTAGGGTTCAGGCAGTGCAGATATATAAACTCTGGCTTAAAACACAAATGTTCCTATAGCCTCAGAAGTGTATTTATGGTCCAGATATTAAGCTCAATGACCAATTAGAATACTAGGAACTTCATAGTATGTATACTGCATAACTTTATAGGGCCTTTTCATGAAGGGCAGATTCCAGAGTACACATTTGTTTAACTTCTGAGAATATTACCCTAGTAGAAAGTTAATGTTTTGAACTCTTATTAGCTACATATGTCAAGTTCACATTCAACATCAGAGAGAGAATGTTCTCATCAAAGATAAAGATAGTTGGAAGATAAAACTGCATTTCTATAATTTATATATTACTTGAAGCTTATCAGGTGTTTTAGAAAAATAGAATTAACCAAAACTACCACTACAAGGCTCCCAAACCTTCTTAACTTGAGTGCAAGCATCCTTCCTGCTGCATTCTAACTGGAATTTTCAGCCATTGAGCTTCCATATGAAATGTGAAAGCTGTTGATATGCGTGAGATTAACTCATTGTCTGAGAGGGAAATTTCACAAATTTTCTGTCTTGTTTTGTACTTCCCTTTTACTTCAAAACTTGTACGGTAATTTGTGAGATTACTGTTTCTTCCCCTAAATTAGTAAAGCAGCAGCACAAAACTGAGTGGATCATTTTTCTTCGGGAAAAAAAAAGATGTTCTTTCCAAAGGTCAGGTGTATTACCAGGTTGTGAGCTTCATCTGGTAGGCAACAAGGATAATGTATCATGTATCTGTCTAGTCTAAGCACCTAGAATTATGGGAATATAGTGAGTATAGTAAGTAAGTGGTGGAAAGGGATATGTAGGAAAACTGCCTGCTAGCACTACCTTTCGTAGACAGGTGGGATGACTCAATTATTGAGGACACTCGATTAGTACGTAGGAATGAGAAGCATTCAAGAAAATGAGACACTTTGGTACCCCACCTGGAAAACATGTGTATGATAATCAGTTGCTGAGGTTATCACCAATACATCTGTAATATGGTGACAGGAATGCATGGTGTGTTACACTGTAAGGCATTTCAACTGAAATAGGCTGTTCTGTGAGCCCTATCAAGTACATAAATTTCAGCTGATTTTCTCATTGTTTCAGTACTATTAATTGTGACATGTTATCTAAGTCTTGTACTTTTATTTTGTCATGCATCATATGTCAAAATTGCTTTTGGGTAGGAAAACTAAATGATTAATTCCTCCCCAAGCTCTGCTTGTATGACAAGAACTGTTTACATCGATTGCCCAAAATAGAAGCAATTCACAGCAGATCGTGCAAATTACTCTGAATAGTTACCAGTTACTGGTTTGCTCTGGCTAATGGGAATTCATATGTCTAAGGCTCTGGTTGCCAGACACAAGAGGATATAACTGTCATCAGATTTCATGGAAACAAAAGGAAATTTTAGCTCTGGTGTTCATAAAGAAAAGTGGAAACCAGACAACAACCAAATATAGCTGAATCAGTGATCATGCCAAAGTTCTGCAAACCAGCTTTAACAGGGAAGGCGGCACCAGGCACAAGACCCAGAGAGGGACTACAATGCCTCATACCTACCATCCCTACCATGGGAGACTTGGCCATGACTTTCCTGGAGCAATTGCCTAGCAACAACACTTGGGAAACATTAGGACTCTTCATTTTGCTTCCTTCACTATGCAGGGCCACAGATTAGAGCAAGAGGAGAAAAATATGTTCTCCAAATGTGATACACTTGTACTGTGAAGACAAAGCATCACTTCCAAGAGGTTGTTTAAGTATCTGGTTATGCCTCCTTTCATGTATAATTCTCAGGTAAACTGTTCAGATAGTCTGACATCATTCAATATCTGAGTTGTCCATTATTAAGTTTTGAGAGAAATAGGATGGTTCAGTTCACTGAGCTGTTACCTCAGATTGTATGCAAACTCAGAGGCAGCAACTGCATGAGTTTCATGGCCTTTGAAAGTACAGAAATTAGAGGAACATTAAAGATAGACTCCTAGATTTTGTTCCTTTCTGAAATATTCTAGAAGCCACCAAAAATATTGCTTCAAAAGTACCTCATTGTATAGTTCTCAGTGCTTCTAGGACAAGGAGAGAGGACTGCTGCAGAGAAGAAAGAGTGAGCAGAAAGTCAGACATAGCAGTGTATACAAATGGTAGCTACTCCTCTGGAGTTCGCACTTTTTGGTGGAATTAAGTAACAGTTATCTCAACAGTTGTAGCTTGTTTTCACATGCCATTTTTGGAGCTGCAGTGCATTTCTTAGCTAGAAAAAGCAGACAGTACTTTACAGACTCTAGGACATAATCTAGGACTAGATCTTTCAGTTGGGGCACTAACAATATGGTGCAGCAATTGGATTGCCATTGGCCCATGATAGTCATTGTATTCTGGCAGGTTCAATTTTTCTACATTTTGCAAAAGGAAAATGTAAGAACATATTTATATACTTTAAACTGGACTTATTATCATAAAATTCCATGCTGCATATCATTTCCAAGCAAGTCAGAACAAAGTTTGGGGTTTATTTTCTTGATTAAAATATTACTTCCTTGAACTGTTGTTGTTGTTTCATGTAGGGCTCAATTCAACATCTGACAATCAAATCTGACCTGAGGGCTACTGAAGATCATTGTGAAGATGATGATCCTTATGTGAGTATTCTTGTAAACATTTCTTCATCTATCCTCAGTCCTTCAGACATTTCAAAGTCATTTGCCATTAGGCATTTTTCATAAGACTAAATGCAGTATTTCTTCTTGGGAACATAGTATCATACTTAAGACTATCTGTGTATGGGAATCTCTTTTTTTGACTACACAGCCCCTAAAACTGTGATTTTTCATAAAGCATCATTTTCTTTTGTCTTTAACACCTTTGAGAAAATGAACTATGACTTTTATTTTTCTGAAGGGTCATCTTCATGAAATGGTGTAAGTACTGAAATAAGCTAACATCATAATGACACTGAGGCTTCACGAACTGGAAAAAAAAAAACGTTTTTCTGCATTGAAGTAGCCAATTCCTTGGAGATCATACCTTTTTTCCCTGACTTTTATGAACTTAATATCATGATTCGGTTTTGCACAGGCTTCAGGGGACAGCAGTGGCAATGGCAGCATTCAAGAACGTGAAGGAACTTCTGAGGCACAAGAAGTCCTTGCACCTTCTCTTCTTCCCATAAGGGTAAATCTATTTGATTTATTTGCTTTACATTTCTGGTTTAGTATTACTTTTTAAGATAGTGAGATCTGGATTTTGGTACTAAACTTTCATAAGTGGCAACTTCCAAAAGCACCTATGGAAAGAACAGGCACCCATCCATAAGAATGACCACACTGTGCCAGATCAAAAATCTGGTGTATTTGACAACAGTCAGCAAGCAGTACTTTGGGAAGAGTATAATAACAGATCAGGAACATAAATATGACACTTTTACTCTGCAACAATTTCTCTCTCAGGAAATGCTTGAGACAGAAGTGTGGCTGTCTGTGTTTAGCAGACCTTAACTGAGATTTTCACTCTTTAATTTCTTGCTTTGTTTGGTTTTGGTTTTTGAGGTTTTGTTCATTCCATGGGAATTTTAGCATCTTCAGCTTCCTGCTGCAGAATTCCTTAGGTAATTTCATGATATGAGGGAGAAAAATCCAGTGTCTGAATTGAGGTGTATGTATGGATGCTAAGAAGCAGCCTAAACCACAAGGAGATAGTCTAGGTGACACAGAAACTCTTTTTCTTATCACCAGAGGACAAAAAATCTGGAGAAAGCATCATCTGTGAGTTTCCCAAGAAGCATTCTCTGCTGGTGGAAGTTTTGAGATGGGCAGAACAGCAGGAGAATACACTGAATCTGGTTTTATGCACAGAGGCAGAATTAGCCTTTTATAACTCTGAGTTTAGGTAATTCAGAGTTCACTCCCCTGCAGGAGCTAGATTGTAACTGGCTGTCCTCTCTGTAGTGTCCTCCTAGTCATTAGAAGCTGCAGATGGGAAGGCAAAGGGGCTTAGTGCTCCTCAGAGCTTCACTGACTTCTGAGCAGCTGTACCTATACAAAGTCTTTGTACCTATACAACTACTTCTCTGTACATATATACATATGTATGTATGTATGTATGTGTATATATACACAAATATACTAATATAGCTCTGTAAGGAAGACTGCAGCGGGCAGTCCACGTGCAGTGGCATGCTGCTTTATTTTCTGTGGAGCAGGAGAAGATGATAAAATGCCCACCTGTAATCTCCTAACCCATTTCCCCATTGCCTTTGTGCACAGGGAGTACATGTAGACAAGCAGAGGATATTCACCCTACCATTCTTTTACTAGACACATCCTTTCAAGTCCATTGGCTGAGGTTGACCACTAAAGTTTATGCGTGGTTTTTAGATGCTACGTCTTTATTCCACCCATATGTCCTCATGTCTAAACTGACTGGGATTATTTCAAGAGATTTTGTTTGGGTTTGTGTTTTTTTCTCCCATTCTCTTCACTAAATTACAAATGTACTTTTTTAATTATCCAAATTCTTATAATTCTGTCAGGTGGGTAATCCCTATTGCCTGTCAAGTTTACATTCTTATGAGTGTAGTGTGAGTTTTGGGTTGGTTTTCTACTATCTTCAAGTAAGTATCTTTGTTTTCCCATTGTTTTTAGTGCGAAGAGTTAGATTTGGAATATTTAAAATAACATGGGGGAGGGTTTCTCCACTTTATAGCTTTTTTATTATTTCTCAAAATGAAACATTTAGGTCTCTGTCCTAGTGTTGCTTTATTTATCTTCCCAGTGAGAAATAAACATCAGGAATGCTTTATAGATGGTACAACTGAATACAGTCTGAATTGTGTGAATTATTTTCTACTGTTCAGCTGAAGTACTGGTTATTCTGCATCAGAAGAGGGAAGTCACTGGACATGGCATTTAAACGGAAAAGTTGGTCCTTCTTTCTCAAAGTAGCCAAGACCGTAGCCAAGACCCAGCCTTATTAAGGATTTTAAAACACAGAACTCTGTAACACATGACTAGCTTAACACTGTAAATTTACTATGGTTCAAATAAACAGTCTGCATAAAAGGGTTTATTCTAAAGATTAATTGAAATATTCCTACACAGAAGGTCAAGGACAAGGTATACAGTTATAAGAGAATTAAGAGCAGAGGAAATGTATTTGTTTTTTCTCAAGTGGGGTAAATAAAAGTTAAATAAAATTAAAGTACCTTTGTGAGCTATAGTGGGGATCAGATTCAGCCCACTGTGGAAATTATTTCCTTTCTCCTTCAAATGGAGCCTTAAAGCCCACTTTCAATATATTTCATAATAATAAGAGTTATCTTGTAGCTTTTCCTCAACTATAAGGCTACAAAACCATTGGGATAAAAATCATGCCAATGATGTTACCTCTCTTCCTTTTGTTGACAACTCAGGAACTAATTCAGCAAACCCTATTATGTGATTTTGCACATCTTAACCTGGTTCAAGACGAGGATGCTTGACCTATTAAGTCTGCTCCAGGTTACCATGACAACAGAATCACTTTTAAATTTTATATAAGTTGCAAATACAGGTTTGCAAGAAGTAATGCCCTCACCACACTGAGGCAGCACTTCTCCAGGTCTCTAATTCCCATAGGGAGTAGGCTCTTTACATTCCTGCATGCAGCTTATACCAAGTTATCAAAACGACCACCTCTTGCCCACCCATAGCCAGTGTGGGGAAAGATGGGTACCAGCCAGCTCTAGGCTCTTAGACCTGCAGTGATAACTTTACCTTCCTTGTGGTTTTCTCCCTCTCTGTGGGTTTGTCAAGTGTACCTCACTTGGTTTGGAAGAACATTTTCAAATGCACGGTGCTAGTTTTTCTCTAGAGCTTGACCAGATTAGTGTGACATCTCCTGATAAGCAGAAACTAGATGTACACTGTAAAGAGGAAAAATTAAATAAAAGTTGTAATAAATTAAAAACTTTTAAATGAAAGAGGGTGTATACATTGGCCATTAGTAAATTCCTGTTTTTATGATAGTGATGACAGTTAATATTTCTAAGGGCGGCATAAGAGTAAGGACAGATATTGGCAAGATACTAAGTGGGAAAGATCTGGATTTCTGTTTTGCTTCATAAATGTGGCAGTTCTGATTACTATACTTTGAGGAAGGTAATCTATTGATTCATGCTTTAAAATATGTGATAAGACTTTTCTCTAAAGAGTTCTTTGGGATTTTATTTTTTTTTAGCCTGAAGATACGTTGGCTGAGCCAGTGGAAGCCCCCCCAACTATAGTGTCTCGTTTGGAGGAAGATGATTTCTCCACAAATCACATGTCAGAAGCAACCTCTGAAGCAGCTACACTTAAAGAACAAGGCACTGCCTCTTTTTTTGGGGAGTGGTGGGGTCATTTACATTTTCTCGGTGTGAGTCTGTCATTTCCTTGTGTATGAGAAGCCATTGTATTATATTGGGTGCTGCCAGGAATGCAAAATCCTATGGTTTTGGACATCCTGTGCGTTAGGAAAGAATTGGCACATCAAACATTTGGTCTTTGACACTGCAGTTTTCAAAGTTTCTTTGAAACTGCAGAAGGCTGTGACTTGTCAATAGCAGCAAAGGTAAGTGGTAGCAACTACAACCACCATTCAACACATCTCCCACTTTTCACTCCATATAGGTGCTTATCTCAGTCATTGTTATTAAAAGGCAGAGAATAGATTTACCCTTCTATATTGTGGAAGTTTCAGTCACAAAACTATGGTTTTTATATTACAATGAAAAAAAAATGGATAAAATAAAGAAGCTGACCTGAGGAGCTGCAGCAGAGATGCTCCACAGCAATCCAGTGAAGTGCAAGTGTTAGGCAAAGGGAATGAACGGAGAAAAATCCTCTTCGTTTTGCTCAGATCGGTGAGAAGCATGGCACTTCTTGAGACATACCTCTACAAATAGTGATACTGCTTCTAAAGCCATGTGGCACCTTTAAAAGGAATTTAATATGAGTATTTAATTTGATGACCTTCTATTATAGTGAAGCACAGCCTTTCATGTAAAACTGAATAACACCACTGAATAAACAACTGTGTCCTACTTATGTTCCCTGTAAAGGATATGAATCTGCCTAGTGCACCTGTAGGGTATTTTGGATACTAGTGTAGTCAGCAAAGTAAACAGAGCAGCGCACTGAGGAATCCAGTCCTGCACTAGTAAGACAATTTCAGTATGCTCCTAGGAAACAAAAAGTAAAACTAGTTATCTTAAGGCAAAAAATAATGTTCCTATTTAAATTACACACATACTTCATATAGTATCTGTTGTACTAACCTCTCATTTTTTATGTTATAAGGATTAAAAATAGGCAACCATTAGACTAGAGCTTGAGGCAAAGAAGATATGATGCAATACAGTTTTTGTCCTTAAAATAAGCACTTGTTTTATAATTTTATTCTCACTTTTCTCTTTTTTTTCCTTTCCTTTTAAAATTTTAAGAGTTCTAAAATGACCAGTATTAATCTTTGGAATGTATTTTGGTCATAATCGAAATAATTTCTTTTTTTCATACAATTTGCAGCATCTTTCTCTGATAAATACCCCTTGGTGGGTTTTATTTTGCTCTGTCTCTCACTGATAAGTAATTATTTTATTTAGATTCAGCTGTCACAGAAGCCGGACAAGTCAACACTGAATCTACCACTGTCATACAGGAAATCTTAAAAGAAGAAGATGGCTCTGGTGCTAATGTTTTGCCAGGAGTAAGCAGAGAGGAGGTCTGTACAATGGGTTTATCATATGCCTTATCTTTTTGTTCCAAAAGTAGAATAACATATGAATTGTAGGTGCTCTTCTGAGTTTATACCTTCATCTATTCCATCTTAGCATCATGACAAAACAGAAATTATTTTTTAAATTTGTGAATGCGTTCTCATGATACCAGACTGAAAAGCATGGACACTATGCAGAAGTCTAGATCTATAACCATTGAGATGGGCTTGAGATTTTTGACTCACAAAATGAATTTGTTCTTTCAGTTTTGCATTTTTTCATTTTGCATTTAAGAAAGTGAGAAACAAAGAAAATAGCCGACGTAAATCCTCACCATAAGAGCCCATAATTTTTATTGCCTAAAAGCAGTCGTCTTGGTCTTACTCACAGTAACTGCCTTGCAGCTGAAAGTCCTGCTTCCTTCTCAGAAGTGCGGCATATGAACAGATTTAAAATTATACCCTCTGAGTGCTCACCAAGTGCTTCTGTATGAAGTACCAAGTGCAAAGAAGCACTTCATTATCAGGTGATCCAAATGGAAGGCTAACACTAAAACACACTAAACTCTGGAGTAATCTATGCCTAACATATATACCACGGGCTTTCCTTAGTTGCCCACAGACTAATAAAAAAAAATATTGTTTATGAAAGTTGTCCCTTTATAAACTCAATCTTACTTGAATTACCATCCAAGAGCTTGATCCTGTATATCCATGTCTTGACAAGACAATGACTGCATGGATTGCACTGGGAAAGTGTCTGCAACTTCTGGTCATTTCTTTAAGAAAGTGCATGCAGACTCCTGACAGCTGCACACATTAACACTCAGAGATGAAAAATCCATTTAGAAAGTAACCAGCAGCTTTCCTGGAATTCACAGTAAAAAGTTGCTTTTACTAATAAAATATTAAGACTGGGCAACCTTTCCACTCCTACATGGCCTTATAAAGGATCAAAATTGAGGCAAGTAAGTAAAGTTGCTTGGGGTCCTAGTATTATGTCTGTGTTACATGAATAAATGCTTATTATAGCCATATCTAGCTTCTCTCAAGGCTGCCAGCACAGTTTTTTAAGAAATACTCTAGAAAAGGCAATATATGGACATCTTTCACCTGTCAGAGATGCCTTCTAAGAATCCTGGTCAGGCTGTCTTGTAAACATCCAAGCAAGAATCCCTATCAGGATATCTCCTGATGGAAAAAGATTCTAGAAAGCATGTGTGCCACCATCAAGTGAATTGTACACTACTGAACAGAGGAAACTTTGGCAAAAATGAACTCTAATTTAATTGGCAATTCAATTCTGTCAGGACCAGGAATAACTATAAATTACATACAAAGCATTGAGACTAGTCACATCTTCAAAATTACTTTTTGCCAAATCACTTATAAAATTAGATTCTTCTTTAGGGTAGACTGCTGGGGGCCTGGCTCCTAGACAAGGAAATCAAGAGAAAATGCAAGACTGTAGCCTGTCTCTACTTTGAGGTTCACACAGTGCTAAGACAAATGGCAGCCATTTAACTCCAGCCTATGTGACTGCAGGCACTAGAAAACCCAAAGGAGGTGGCTATGGCATATGTAGCAGAGTCACAATTTCTGGTGCAGTACTGGGCTTTGAAAGATACTGTGTCTATTACGTTTGTAAGGTAATGTGCAACCTGAATATTGTGTGATTCTGCAAATCAAATTTACATGTACCCCTCATTTGGAATCCTGTGAGTTGGAGGGCTCCAGCTTCTCAAATACTTACCCTCCTTGTTGACATACTTCAAAATAATCAGCCAGCAGTACATTTTTCATTAACATTCTTGATCCAGCAGCCACCACAGATTTTCCTAAGCAGGAAATAAATAATGACCTTTCTTTCTTCTTGCCTTTGTGATTCCTGTGCCAAAAGTCCCTTCTTCGTATTGCTTGAAACTGCATTGGCTAAATTCCAGTCAGCAGGGAGCTCCCCAAACTCCCAAGACCTTTGGTAGATGTTCAAGAGGGATCCTGCCATAACATGTGCTAGTTCCTTCAGTACTCTAACAACCTGTATCAGTAATCCTGTTATCTCACTCAGATTGTGATGTTACCCACACCTCAGTTAACTAGGTTCTCTTCTAACACTTTTCTAGATGGGGAAAAAAGGTCTCTAGTGAGAGTAGATGAAAAAAGTCTCTGGTCTTTGGGAACTTTGCTAGTGACAAGAAACAGAAACATCTTTGAAAAATCAGCTAACAGCTCCTTTGCTGAAAGTTGTCATTCCGTTAACTTTAAAATGCTTGGATAGTTACTATATTATGTCCCTTCTAGTTTCCTTAGCTACTAATGGAACACAGTATTTCACTGCTGCTCTGCATGTGTCAACAGATATACAAGGGCCTGATGAGAAAGAATCATCAGCACAAGGCAAACCACTTCTGTACCAACACAGGGACTTTCTTAGAGCTCTAATTGCACCTAGTCTTCAGGCAGCCTTTGCATTGCTGCACACTCTCTCAGCTGTCATGTTTGAACGTGTTCAAAGCTGCTGGACTTCAGAACTCACACGTCTCATTTAGTGGCCTCTATGTCCAGGGTGTTTCACATTTCATATCCTTCTGGCCAATCAGCACAAGATACATCCAATTAAACAGATGAGCAAAACATCACACTGTAACACAGTATTTGCTGCAGTTCTGGTTTGTTATTTTGTCACTGCATGATACATCAAACTATAGTTAATTGCTTTTCTTTTTTCTGGCTTTTTTGTTGCAATGTTTCATTTACTTTTCTAATAAAGATGTTTCATTTTAGGGAAAAAAATGGGTTACCCGTAAGTATTGTTTTATACATGTTTGTATAAATTGGTTACCTGAAGAAGAAAACCCCATAACATTTATTATCAGAGACTAAGATACATTGAAGCTTAAGAGGCAACATGCTTTCTCTGTGTGCTCTCTTTAGAAGGGCTGCTCTGGTGCTGTAGTTGATTTTCTTAGGTTACTAAGAGAGTGGGCCCCAAGTTTCTAAGATAAATTTATGATTTCCCAGTTGCAAAGAAAGTCAGTGGCATAACATGCCGTAAGCAGCTGTACACGGAGTCCAACTCTGGTGAGGCTGGCTTTTTTACACAGTGGAACTTCAAAAAGAGGACATACTCAGATCCACATCTCTTTCAGGGCAAAACAAAGTGCTTCGTTGACCCTTCACAGACACATGTTGCCTATACCTATGCAACTTTATTATTGGGTTAATGTGGCTTCAATCAGCAACAAAATTAGTATGCACTAGATTTATACTGGTCCTGTGTTTGCCACTTTTCTGTAAACCTGATACTAGTTACTTAACAGGAAAAATAATAGGAGAAAAAACCTTCTAGTCTTACAGATACATTTTTCTCCATAATGAGTTTATATAACCCATCTTTAAAATTAGTACAGCCCTAAAACTTGAGCAGTAGAGTCCATAATCACAGCTGTCCAGATTCCCAAAATGGCATTGGGGGGGAGTGGGGGGGGGGGGATTAATTTTTGTCCTGAATGTTTTTCCAGTGTCTTAACTGAATTCACATATAGCAGCACTTTATAACAGACCTAACTTTAAAGCCTCTATAGGACAAGCATATATTAATTATATATAGATAAGATGAACATATACAGAAAAGATATTTGGGATTAATTTGACTATGTCACACCACACATTCCTTGTCAGATGCATGTCCTCAGGAAGCATTCTGTTTGGTAGGAAATAAATATGTTCAGGTGGGTCAAGGCAAAAAGGATTTCAGTAGAAGGTGGGAACAGGCTAATGCCAATGGTATGATTTGGTGTACTCAGAGCAGCAATTTGTAGTAGTGTGTTACAGATATATTTCACTATTGTCTGTTGACTACCACTACTGTATGAAATTAACAGTAGATTTCATGTCCATTTTCTCATAGTTTGAAAGTTGCTAGGGAAGAGGCCAACTTGTAGCCCAGAATTTAGCTGCTGTAAGCATATTCAGCAACTTTGGAATAAATGGAGACTTTCTTACCTCTTAGATAAGTCAGTGGCTAAGAGACAGAAAATTTGAAGAGGTCTTTTCAGACAGCTGTCACTATTTGTTCTAGTGAAATATTATAGTTTTCAAAATATTTGTCAACAGTGCTGTGTGGACCAGTTGGCATCCTGTCAAATCCAAACACAGCCTGCCTTTGTATCCATCTGTATCCCCCAGACAAGCTTCACTGCCACTTTGTTGTGGGCAGAGTGGATGTGGTGAAAAGCATATTTTCTGCAGTGCCAGCTGCGTAGAGGTGGAAGTCCCATATCTATGATCTATCACCCTCGTGTCCAGCCTCTGTTGCTAAGTGTGCAGTCTGTTTAACCTGCGTGAAAGATAAGGTCTAAATAAAAAAATATTTCCTTTTAGGGTAAAGATGGACTTCAGGGGTTGCCAGGACTGAAAGGAAAAGCAGGCCTAAAAGGTGAAAAGGTATGTGTCCTGTTAATAACCAGCAATCAGACACCATTTACGCTTGAACATCTGTTAATTTGGTACACTCTGAGAGAAAAAAAAATTAATACTAGGGAATTACAGGAAGAATTTAAACATTCTGCTGCTCACCCATGCATCTGCATGAAGGGCAGCCATAACAGAATCATAAGGAGTTTTTCAAGAATATGAATAAACTTCAGCAGTAGAATAAGCTGGGCTTTCACAGGAGAGCTAAGTTCTGCCTTGTTTCTGAAACCTCTGAGCAGTTTCAGATCAGCAAAGGGCAGTATGATGGACATGTTGAGCCAGGTTTCTCTTTCTCTCCACTTTGCCTCTCCATTCCTCCTCACTCTCCACCGTATCTCCAACCCTGGGCTGCATTGACAGAGTTCAGCAGCAGAAATCTGAAGACTCTAGACTGCAGGGAAAAAATTAATGAGAAGTAAATTCCAGATTAAAGACTGTGGTATTGGTGAGGGACTTTGGCAGGGTACTGCTTACATTTCTGTTGATGCTAAAACCTGCAGCATGGATCACAGAATCCCAGAATCACTGAGGCGGGAAGGCCTCTCTGGAGATCATTTAGTCCAGCATCCGTGCTCAAAGCAGAGGCAGCTGGAGCATGTTGCCCAGGACTGTGTCAAGTTTGGTTTAATATCTTTTAGGATGGAGAGTCCACAACCTTTCTGGATAACCGGTTTGAGTGTTTAATCACCCTTAGTGTAAAAAAGATACAAGGAGTAGCATGCACTAACTTATAGCAGTCATGTACCTAAAACTGTCCCTACTCTAGTGGGTCCCTCAAAATGACTACTGAGTTTGTAAGTGGATGTGACTGCTATGATTTATGTGACATTCAGTACTATAAGCTGTCAGGTAAATATCACAGCACTTCGTGATGGCATTCTGAGATTATTTTTCCTTCCTTTCTGAATAACCTCCATCATATTTTCATATAATGCCAAATGTGTATTCAATACAATCACTTTTCCATCAGAGATGGATTTTCTACAGCACTTCCCAGCCAGATTCTAAGAAAAATCACAGAAACACCACTGAGAATAGTAATATACAATTTCTAGGTTTTACTAATACCAATTCTGGATATAGTGTTAATAATTAAATATACACAGGTCTTGGTATAACTCAAAGACAAAGTATAGTTCAAGGAAAAACATTCTGCAGCAAACTAGTTAACAGTGTCTCGAATGCTGAACAATAGATGTTAGGAATTAATGTCATGGTAGTTGCTCAGTTTGGACAGCTTGGTATCCAGACAACAGCATTTCATCATATTGTGAGAGGGGCAGATTGGTTTTGCCCCTCTAGCTATGTGGATTCAAGAGCCTGCCAACTCACTATTCCCCTTCCTGAGTGGACCGAAATGAAACAGAGTGAAACAATGGCTGTTCTGCTCTTGGAGAGCCATCACTGGGACAGGGATAGGCAGGAAAATTACCTCCTCCTAAGCTTGATAACTTGCGGTACAGTAGTCTCTGAGCAGAAAGGCACTATCTTGCACAGCCCCACTGGTGTCAGGGATTCATGCTTTCTTCTCAGTTGGCACTGGTCTCAGACACTTTGTGTCTGGAATATTGGTTAATCCTTCATGACATATCTACACACTTTTCAGCCTTTCCATGACTTTTGCTGAAGCTCTTGAGCAGGAGACAAATCTCTGGACATAGCCCAGGAGCTACACAGGTGTCTGTAGCCCATGATTCTCTATAACCCTCTCTCCACATTTGGCTAATTCTCTACATTCTTCTTTCTTGATAGAGAGCTGATGCAGATAGTGCCTTCACTCTCTACAGACACTTGCTAGGAGCCTCCTTCAGTTCTTCAGCACTGTGGCACTACTATAGCCCCTCTAGCAAAGTCTCAGCTTCCTCTGTAGTGTTTGTCTATCACACAGTAAAAAAGCTGGGGAAAAATGACCTAAACATCATTTGACAATTAGCTTCTCAAGTTTCTCACAAATTTGCTTTGGTCATTCTTGTGACCAGAATCTTTTCCAGGATGCTTGGTACTGGCGTAAATAATTCTTGTTAGTAAACCATAAAACCAGCCAGATGGCTTTTAGTGAAAACAAAGCAAATGGAAAAGATTTCAAGATTAGGGTTGTTTACCTTCCTTGTACTTATAGGCATAGTGCAAATTAGCAAACGAATCTTTATTCCAGCAGCAAGTGCTACATCTACACTGCCAAATGAAACAGGCCCAGGGACTGACTGAACTGCTGACCATTGTGAGCATGGTCCCTGACAATGTTTTGGCCCATGCCAAATAGACCTTTCTCAGATAATACCTCAGCATCTTTTGGGGTAGCATTTGTTGTTAACAGTTCCCAGTATGCTGCAAGATGAGACTGTGCATATGTTGGCTCTGTTCACTCTACAGGCTCTCCCAGTGCTGTCCCAGTAAGCTTTTTACTTCCAAGTCTTCATCATGCTGTTGGGTTGCAATGTAGTTTTCATGTTATTTCATGAAAATTGCACAAAAAAACTTGTACTCAAAATGTTAGCTTTGAACACATAGGGCTAAAAGGACACCTAGTACCTCAGTACTGTGAACACAGCCAGTCTGTTCTACACAACCTCAGGGCCAAAGCATAGTTCTGAGCCTTATTTTATTGATCAGAATAGGCATCAGAAGGAGAATATTTTGCCAACAGGAGAAGGAGCTTAGCTGTGGTGAGCTAAGGCTATATCTGGATGCAAAAAACTCTTGTGGTCCATTCCTGATCACTTATATGACTATTTTAGTAAAGACAAGCTTTGCTTTCAATTTTTTAAATTGAGATAATATTTTCAAGGGATACTTCAAAGAGTCATTGTGAAGATAAGTTAGCAAACAGGTGCTAGAAATCCTGACAGTATGTTCAAAACCACTAAGGAACAGTGACAGCTTCATATGCAGCCATTTCTTCTTGACAATACTTTAACCAGACCCAATTTCTGTGGCAGAAAGCAGGACAAACAAGAAGGCACTGCTCTGATCCTCTTCAGCACTTGTGAATATTTTTTAAATTATTAGCTGTACAGAAAATTATTTCATTATCCCAATCAGTGTGATTTCCTAGTACCCGTTAAGTTGGTAGGGTGGACAAAGCATAAAGAATTGATCTGTGCACACACACAGAAAACTCAAACCAGCTATGCTCTCTAAAGACAGTCAGCACTTTTTCAGCATAATAATATTTAAATTTGAGGAACACTGGCAGGGTCCACCTGCCTGTTTCTGGTTCTTGTCATTGAGAATATAAAGCTGGGAGTGAATGGGGTACTGCATATCAGTGGAGAGTAGGGAGTTGTCTGTCACTTTTTCACTGTGGTCCTTGCTCAGTGCAGAGACTCAGTCATGAGATGCTCCTTGGGAATGGATAAAATCAGGCTTTATAGACATGAATATGATCTAAATGTGAGTTTTTTAATTCCTTGTAGTACATGCAAACTGGAAGAAATTGCATGAAAACAAGCACAAAACACTGACAGGAGCTAATGTAATGATCTCTGACAGGAAGCAAAAGATATGTTAAAATGAATGAAGAGTATCTGTAAATGAACATGCTGGCAGACAGTGAAAATAGTCCCAAATTAATTAAACACATTCTCTGTGAATATGACTGAAGTGTCACTATAGGAACCATTTGACAAAGCCACAGGGAACAAAGAAATGAATGAATACATTTATCTAATGAATTCTCAAGCAAGTGAGTAAGTGACCAAAAGGCAGGTGAAATTCAGTGTTTCCTGCTATGTGACTGAATATATGAATTTAGAGAATGTAATTGAAAGGCTCATAATTCCAGGTAACAAATTGGCAGGTTTGAGGGTAAAGCATAGATCAGTAGAGGCTGGCTAACAGTGTCAGGTATGTCTCTGTGACTTCTTCCCCTGTAAGAAAGCTCAGTGCAACCAGTCTGATTTCTCTCCTCCTCATGCACATTGGGAAGGAGGTCACACCTTGCAGCTTTGCAGCGTTAGGTTGGATGGATAGGAATTTGTCCTACATGAAAGCATTTGGTAGAAGGAAGGCTGTGCCTTTCACTCCCAATGATGAGAGAAGTTCTGGGACATGAGCAGTTACATTGCTCTTCCTTCTGCTCTAAATGCACATCTGTCCTGAAACCAGGATCAGCATGTAGGAAAAATGTCCAAAATGCATATTGAGGAACTCCTCAGAACTGTGAACTGTGGCTATTGAATGCCAAAGACTAGAAATGTGAAATAGCCAGTGACAGAGGGGAGGACACAGTATTTTCCCTTGGCATTCCCTCTGTCAGATGTATCAAGTAAAAAGCAAGTGGGATCAGTCACTTTAAGAGGTATACAGGACTTCAAAAAATTAAATTAAATTAGTACAAATCATGTGATAAAAACAATACGCATATTAAGCAATCATAATGTTTTGGTCTGCCACTTACTGATGATCCTATTGGCCTCATTTTAGGGGGCAGATAGGCACATTATTTTCCCAAGAGAGTTTAAAACACAAAGGCCAAATCCTGCTTCCTGAATTCTCCAGAAAAAGTCATATAGATAGTGGAGAAAGAAAAGATACATTATAAATCACTTCCAATTTAAGATTTAAAAAGTTGAGGCAGAATTTCAACTCAAGACTTGAGTAAAAAATGCTGGAGTTGAGCAGAGAATTCAATAAAAGTAATAAATATCTTAAGCAGGAGCACTTCAGGCTAACCTCAGCAAAATGTCAGAAAGTAAGTAAGAAAGCCAAAGAAGAAGAGATGGTAGTAATTATGAGAGAAAATGACACCGTTCTGAACAGAGCCTTTCACTGTGTTGGCAGTAGATAAAGGTCAACACATAGTAGAATGATCATGACATGGTGATATTGGAAAAAGCATTACAGATGGTAGCAATAAAATGAAGAAATTTACTTATTGAGTACCATGGTGTAACCACACTTTGTACTTATTCATTTACTGGGGGCGTATGTTAGAGTACATATATAGTGTACCCTAAAAACGCAAGATTCACAGGAAAACATTCTGACAAGAAATATACACTGTCTAATGCTGTTAATGCTGCTTGTACATTTGCAAATTCATTGCAGAAGTTAGAAAGGAAGAAGTCCTTTCTTTCTTTGCCAGCACAAAGATCATGTTTCTTGGGAGCTTGTCTTAGACATGAACAAAGTTCAACTCTGCTCATAGCATCTAAGCAGACACTTTTGTTTTCTCTTGTGACTAGAAATCCACACAGCTAGTGCTGGAAAACCCTGCTCTGAGTTTATATGATTAAATCCTGGCTGATGTATCTTCATTCTTTTTTCAGGGTAATCCTGGTGAGGGATTGCCAGGACCCCCTGGACTGCCAGGACCCACTGGACCATCTGCTCCTTCCAGGGGACTAGTGAGTATTTAGGGTTCCCTGTCAATGAGCTCGGCTTGCCATAGTGGAATCCAGAACTGAATAGGAGTTTTACTCTGGGAAAGTAGCCTGACTGCCACAGAGATAATCATGTTTTCTGAAACACTCATGCTGAAATGCAAATAAATGTCTGGCTTAAGTGTGTGAGTACTGTAATCTACATAAACACCTAGCATTCACATTTTTAAAAGCCAGTTGATGTGTGTGCTCTCCTGTGCAAAAGCAGTAATATAGGGGAGAACAAGAGACAAAATGTCCTCAAAAAGCAAAACCTGAATTATTCATTTCCTCCTGCTACTGAAATGGTTTGACAGGCACTTACATTTGCTGTCATTAAATACTACAACACATACCAGCGTGGTGACAGTGTTCATATTTTGAATGCTCAGTACTCAGGCAATGTTAAAGAATATGTTTCAGATTCATCTCTCTTCTGTACTTGGACTTTTCCCACTGTTTTATAAGGCTATATGTGTATGCAGTTGAAGAAGGAATCTGGCCTGAGTTTTCAGTCTGTGGTGTGGGATCTGATTTTACACATCGACATGGCCCACCACTGCACTGAAAATCCTGTGGTGGACTTTCAAACGAAACTATCTGTCACGCTGAGTATTGTGAGAATTTAACAAGATAGCTTGTAGCATATTCCAGTGACCAAAATGGACTATATTCTCCCCTGATCTAAGGTCTGCTAAATTATACTGATCTGTTTCTGTAGCATAAAAGATAGAGTAACAGTGTTATGAAGGGTAGTGCTATTTAACCTTCACTGATACTGACTTCAAGAGACCAGCAGGGCAGCTCCAAATCACTCAGACAAGGTGCTCCAGTCCAACACTCAAAGGCCACTTGTCTAAATATAACAGTGAACACCAGGTCCTACATTGCCTTTACTTTCTTGTTGTCTGTGATAGCACATTTCAAGGCCTTTTATTCTGGAGTGAAGTGAAAGATGATTCAGTGCAGCCAGGGATGCATCACTGACTCATTGGCTTTTGAAACATTAGCTGTGGGTACTATAATAAATGGTTCAGGTACGAGTTCTCTGTGTACTTTGGGATGTAGTTTACAAAGCAGACACAGCTATGAAACTCATCAAGGACTTGCAATGAGAATCTGTAGTTAATTTACTTTTCTACGAGTTCATATTTTTTCGTTTTAAATGTGGTGGAACTCACAGATGTAGAAACATCAAATTTCAACTGCCAAGTTCATTCATTGCGCATCTTGGTTTATTCCTTTTAAATTTTAAAATTATGACCTCTATAAAACTTTCATAGCAAGTTCTATAATTTAAAAAATGAATAGCTGAACTTCATTTCACTTTGCTATATATACTATGCAAAAAACCATAGCAAATTTTCTATGAAAAATACTTCTATTATTTCTTTAGAGGTTTTAAAAAAGTTCTTTGACAGTGCATACGCTGACTGAAGAAACTTGAATCTATAAAGCTGTCTTATAGATTAGTACAACTAGATTCTAATACTAATGAAAATGTTTAGTGTATTAATTTCCCTTTATAAAATGCCTCTTTGGATTCCAGTTGTAGAAAAATCTCAGAATTTGGATTTTGAACTAAGGCATGTTCTAGGAAACAGTGACTAGTTGTTAGGTAAGCATTTTAGGATATTCTTAATGAAGACAGGTATATTTCCAAAGCCAAAATTTGTCTGAGATATTGCTTTATCTTCAGTTCACTTAAACAGCCACATATCATGTGTGTCCTGCAAGACTGTTATCACTATACTCATAGAGCATCTGCAGGTAAATATAGAGCTAAGTGTCTACAAAATAACACTAGAAACATGACTAAGATGTGTTTGTTGTATTATAATTTATTTCACCAATGACAGTCAGCTGCAAGAATATTGACTATAACTGTATTTGAAGTAATTGGCAAGTGCTATTTTCATTTGTTATCTTTAGAAACAATATTTTAAACCAGAATTCTCCTAATTTCAGAATAGACTGGAACCTGAAGAATCAGGTTCTGGAGACCTTGATGGAGAGACTGAGATTTTAAGAGTAAGTATATATTGATGTTTATTTTACCTTAGCATAATAAAGAGCTTTATTTGGCTCATCCAGAGTGCATAAGGTCCATTTTCATTGACCGCGCTACAATTACATAATGCAAATTTTGTACATGCTTAATTCACAGCATCCAGAAATGCCTGGTAGGGAAAACTGTGGGTTTCATTTCTAGATCAGAAAAGGCCTAAGTGTATGTAAGCAAGGAAGAAGTGTGAGAAAGAGGACAATAAAGAAATAATGGCAAGCGGACTTTTTACAATGAAAAATTGCTTTTAACCTGACTCTAAGACAGTAAAGAAGAGAGAGATGGGAATTATACTGTTCTTCACTTTTTTAAATTTGAGGTACCTGTTCCAAAAAATAAGTATGTCTGTATGCAATACTTTACACATTAGCACCCACTGCTGATCCATTTTGATGGTCATTTGAACTTCTCTGTATCTTTACCTTTGTGAAGAATTGCAGCTAGCAGAAAGAGATGCTTTGGCTTAGTGAAAGTTAGTGAGATTTTGATGCACATGTTCCTGAGTGAGGTTTTTCTGGTCTGTGTAACATGGGAGATCAGACTTCTGTCACTGGGAAGAAATATTCATGCCAGGTAAACCTGAGTCTTGAGCTATTATTGCACACTTGGCCATTGATTAAACTGGGATAGTCAAAGCAGTTGCTGCTGATGTTCAACTCATCCTTCTCCTGGAGGTATCTATCTCATCTTCCAAAAGAGCTTATATGGCTTGTGAATCTACTAAACTACTTAATTTTGCAGACAAAATACTCAGGGAGGTCAGCAGCTGATTCCCAACTTTTCAGCTGTGCTTGGGTTCAGCACAGTACAGGAACAGAGCAGACAGGTGGGATGATAAGTACTGGTTTGACATATTAGCTTAGTCTGTCACTCATAATGTCACTCATAATGTTAACACATTATGTGTTAACAGTCTCAAGTAAGCTTTGGTTTACATTCTGAATTGGTGCATTGGTCTTGTGCTTTCCCTTCATAGAGAGTTGACATATTTTAAAAGAGAGTACTCATCTGAGCATGGCTCTGGATTAGGAAAGGGATGCCTGTCTTGTTTTTCTTGCAATACTTCTGAGTTGTTCTGAGCAAAGGAAACATTTGGAGTGGAGGGGGTTTTTAAATTATTTTTTGCTGGACTATTTTTTCAGAGCAGAGGCTATCTTTCCTATACTTCCTGCATAGAATAATGTGCATTTTTGGGGAAAATAACATCAATTAACTAGAACTTGCTGCCAGATTTGGAATTATTTTCTGGTTTGTTCTGTATCAGAGCCACTTCTTCAACCATTGGCAGTCGGCCAGTTCTACTTATACCATCTTCCTGTTGAAAGTCCAAGTATAAATCTATAAAATATGTATTACAGTTGCAAATAATGCAATTTTTCAACCACAGAACCAGTCATATATATATGTATACATAATGAATCAGGTGATATGTTACAGTTAAGGTCAAGTGTTAGGAAAATGAGAATGCTGTAGCATTCTGAGGCCTGATGTTTTGCAACACATCTAGTGAAATTTGACTTCTCTCAGACTGATTTCTGCCTCAAGACTTCTTTCTTCTTTCCTCCGAAGTGCTGAATACCTTATTCCCAAGGTTCTTTAGGAGGGAATTGCCACATGCAGAAACTTAGTTTTCTTTCCTAATTTAGGAGACTAGCCTTTTTAGATGCTCTATGTAGTTAAGAAAACGAGTCAGCTTTGGAATGGCTCTCTGCAGAAGACTCTGTTGACTGTACTGAAAATCCAAGACACTCATCTTCCTAGCAGAATCCTGTATATGACCCCAAGTCAGAATTAGAGAGTTCTTGCCTTACAGTGCCATGCCCCAAAATTTCAAACTGTCCGTGTCTGCCTGCTAATGCAGTCAGTAACAAGGATGGACGTGCATTTGAGAGAAAAATTTTGCAAATGTACTATTTACCCTAAAGTAACATATTTAATCCATCTTATTCAATTTAAAGAGATCCACTCATGGTCCTGCAGGGTAAATCTTTGCAGCAGAGGCCATCTTTACAGCACTAAGTACAGTCAGGTCTTGACCATGAGTACATATTCTCAGTGCTCCAGCAATAGCTTGGAGGAACCCTTTGAAACGAGTTGAGGAAAAATCTAACTACTTCTTTCTGTTCAGTGATCTCTTGATTTCATTTTGGTTAAGGTTCTTAACATTACATCGGTCATGGGAATATATCTAAGGTCTTTACTGGGTTGATTAAACAGAGACCTGACACAGAATTTTTTGGTTTTTAACTTCCTGCTTGCTGTTGCATGCCATGAAGTGGCACAATTTAGAGCCTATATAAGGAGCGTATCTGTGAAACTAAAATTGATTCATAATGAAACAGAAGGGGTATGATAACCCAAGCTGAGTTTTTTATGAACCTGAACAGTCTATGTGAGTGTCCTGGTTTTGCTGGAATAAAATAATCAAATCAGTTTTCTATTCAGTAAAGCTGCATTACTGCAAAGACTACAACACCCCATTCCATGGGAACAAAGTTGATAAGACACTTTGTTTTAGTTTTTGTCCAACGCTGGTTATGTAGTGATCAGTCTTTAGCAGTTTTGGGTTAGCCAGGTGCAAAAGCTGGGGGAAGCAAAAGCCAGAGCAGATGACCCAAGCTGGCCAACAGGATTATTCCATACCATAACCACCACACTCACTATAAACTGGGGAGTTTGCTGGGGAAGGCCCTCTTTCATCAATGCTCACCATCCCTGGAGGGTCTTGCCCATTGTTCTGCACCTGAGGCCTACTCCCCTGCTTGTTGCGACCACTGTATTGGCTGAGTATAACTTTGTGTACTTTATATTAATATTGCTGTTAATACTTGGTTTTATTATAATTATTATTTTATTAAAACTTTTTCTGCTTCAACCCATGAGTCTCTTCTCCCTTTTCCCGATTCCGTTTCCTGGGTGGGGAGGAATCATCTGGTGATAGAACAAGTGTCTAAACGACAACAGGGCGCTTTTCCTGTACCATGTATGTACAAATGAACCTGGCTGAGGCCATTTCTAACAATGCTGCTGATTCATCCAGGGTCTTCCTGGACCACCAGGCCCTCCAGGACTGCCTGGTCTTCCGGGAGAGCCAGCACCTGATTCAGGTGTAGGACTTCCTGGGTCACCAGGGGAAGATGGATCTTCTGGTGAACCAGGCCCTGAAGTAAGTAATCATTTGTCCACAAATGTTAATGTTGTTTCTGTCCTACAGCACTAAGTTCTAAGGCTTAAAGTCTGCATAATTCTTAATAACATTGCAGAATATTTTTTATTTAAGATCTTGGATTTTATGTGCATTTAAAAAAACAAAACAAACAAACAAAAAAACCACAATAAATGTCTATTTAACAAAAGCATATTGCTCCACAGCAGAATGTACATTTGGCAGACAGATACTGGTGAATCTGTGAGATATGTTCATAGCAGAAATTTTTGGATGGGAATCCTCCTTTGGTAACTAACACAATGAAATAGTTGGATAATTAAAGGTCTTCAGTTGCAAATCCTAATTTCAGAAGACCAGGCAATTACTTGAAGCTGTGTGCAGGCTTAAGTCCTTGCTAAATCAAAAACTTTGTGACGTAACATTTCTTCTCATGAGAAACATGTCTTGGAAAATTTGGGTAAAGGCTGCTTTTTGTAATGGGAAATATCACTTCACTGACTGCTTCACGTTGCATCTGATGCTGATGTGTAATTGATCTGATTAAATTCTTATTTTGGAAATGTTGCACGAAGTTAAATTGCCTCATGGCATTTTATAAGGATATTTTTCATGGTTATGTTTTTAAAGTAGCTCACAAATGTATGAGTACACTCTGAAGTGAGTAACAAATCTTCAGGTGTTGCTTGCTAGCTGCTTCAGAGAGACTATTCAAAAGCTGCAAAGGAAATAAGCAATTTTTGAGCAATAAAACTTAACATTGCTAATTAATATAGGGGAAATAGTCACCAGAATTTAGAACAATTATTGTTGTAAGCCCAACCTCTCTTCTAATCCTCCTCTGTCTATGTAGTCATGGCAAATTACAATATGAACATGTTTGAAATATACTGAAAATATTTCTGATCTTTTTAAAGTTAAAAAGAATTGATTAGATATTCCACCACATACAGTGCATCTAAAGGGCAAAAACAGGAGAGCATGGAGAATGAGGCCTTTGTGACTATTCTGAAAACAACAGGGAAAAAGAATGTTTTGTATCTTCTGCAACCATTTATATCCTTCTCCAAAATAGATTAATAAATAAATAAATAGATAAAAGATTCTCAGAGGCCAGAATTCACACCTATAAATTTAATTGAAAGTTTTCAAATCCAATTTTAAAAACGTAGGGCATGCAAATACGAGTGTAACTCTTCCCTCTCTTGCTTGTATAGTTACTGTGGACTGTGCTTTAATATCTGTACTGATTGACTGGTTGACCCTACAAAGCTAGTTTTTCCCAGCCTGGATGATCTCTCAAATGCATGCTCAGTCATGCATACAACACAGGAAATTGGGTAGGGAACTAGATATAAATTTTTCAAGACAACATTACAGTGAGCAATCACACAGGAAACTTGGGCCACTTTCTGACTTTGTCAATACCAACATTTTCTCAGCTAGTTCTTGTGTGGCGCTGAGGTTGCTGAAAGTGTGGATGGCTGAAGCGCATGTGGATTTCAACCTCATCGTATCTATAGTAGTGTTGTCAAAACCTGGTTGGATAGCACCATTATTTTGCATGCTAATATTTTATTTATATTATGTTGGTTTCTATTATTTTTATTTGGTATTTTTATATAGTTTTCTATTAAAATATATTTAAATACCATTTTGATAGAAAGCCAAACTCTCAGAAGACAAGAAATATAAATGTTAGAACTTAATGGTTTTAGGTGTTACCTAGTGCTACACATTAGTCTTTCATAATGCTGTATCATCTATTGGTTCAAAATATTACATGCATATGCTAGAGACAAGACTCTCAAGTGGCACCTGCTTTAGATTTACTGTCATCTACAGGGTCCTCAAGGTCCTCCTGGTCTTGATGGAGTGGTTGGCCCACCAGGACAGAAGGGAGAAAAGGTAAGTTAAACTTCTGTCTTGCTCCTACTTCAGTGGAAAATCTTGGTCAGTTCTAGGTTGTAAAAATCATAAATAGTTGTCCCTACAACACAGTGCTGGCTGGCATCAGTATTTTTTAATTGAATCCAGCTGCTAATGGCTTATTAGAGCACATCTCAAAAGGCATATTCAGAAATCCAGAATTCCCTGACGGGTACAGTCTCATTTTCTGCAGCATGCAATATTCAAAATGCAATATGAGCTACTCTGTTGTTATTTGCCAGTACAAAGCCAGTCATGACTAGACTCCTGCAGGTGAGTCTGTGGGGGGAAAGACAGACCTCCAGCTAGTCCAGACTGGCACAGACTGATGATGTATTCCCTGCAAAAAGCACTCTCAATGGCACATGTGTATACCAGGGCAACTGGAATTACTTAAGCTTGGATGCTGTGGCTTACTGACACACCAAATTTGTACACTTCTGCAGCAGTCCGTAACTGCTGGCTAGTGCACTCTGCTGCCCCATGCTACGATACCCCACCCACACATGTGTGGCAGTTCCAGCCTTTACTTACCACTTGATGAGACATTTCAGCATTCTAAACTGCCAGCAAAGGGTTGCTTAGTTTTCTGTTGACTTGCTGCACTGGTTAGTTTCATGCATGATCAGATGAGCACTACAGCCAGCAAAAGGGGAGGAGTTGGGAACAGGTAAATAAAAGCAAGGGATCAGAGCAACCAGCAGATAGATTTTCTAGTGTTGCCATAGAACCAAGAACTACATATTACAAAATTGCCACTCTTTTTAAGTTTCCCCAAGTTACTGCATCCATTAATTTTGCACCCCACTTCAAGAAGGATGTGGAGAAGACAGAGCCTACAGGAAAATTTAATCCTCCAGTGAGGTTCTACACTGCACTTTATGCACAAGAAATTGAAAGTAGGTTCTCAAGTTCAGACTGAAGTCTCACATACCGTAAGATAAATGAAAAGGCAAGTCCTAATAGGACAGAATATTGAATTTATTTTTTTTTAAATCACCTCTGGGGCCTGAAGGGTCTGAGTTGTGATTTCAAAAGCCTAAGGTTGGTAAAACTGCAGCACACATGGGAACTAGCAACTCTGCAGTAAATGCAATATGTGTGTTAACAAAAAAGGCATCCAAAACTTGCATCCATTGTAATCAGTGGTATCTGTTTCATATAAAGGAGTGTAAGAATAGAAAGAAATCTAGCTGAAGCAAACTGAACCTGAATCATATATTATAGAAAGAGACTGATGTAGAAAGGGAAGTAATTGGAAGAAAAAAAAATTTCAAAAAGGTCATAGTCCTCAAAAAAAGGACTTTTTGTTTTGCCTCACTGAGCCTGTTTTCTGCACTATGTATATTTGATAAAAGTTTAATTAGAAATGAAGCACTACATATTTGCACCTGCTCAGTACAATCCCCAGCACCTTGGGATAATAGGATTTTGCCATTGCTATTATGCATTTTTTTGAAAACTTTGATTTAATATATATTGCAATATCTATTTTTAATCACTATTCCAGATTAATCCAGAGAAGATTACAGGGAGAAACTGCAGGATGCACTGAAAGTAAAGTCAATTTGTTCCTTGGAGTGAAATTTGAAGTGTTTTTTTGTCATTACTTCTGGAAGAAAACATTGTTATCATTTTAGTCCTGGTGCTTACTCATTTTTTTTCAGACCTTGCTCAGTACTCAGCAGTATTTCTGTTGAATGAGTAAGGACAGGAGCTTGCCAATAAAAAGATTAATTCTGTTAGATTCAGCGCAATTTGGAAAGGAACTATTTGCGTGCTGTGACTTTCTGTCTATTCCATGAACTAGAAGCAGAAAAAACAGTCTAAGTGTATAAAAGCAAATCAAGTAGCTTGATTGATGTTGAGCAGCCTTAACATCAGACCAGTCATCAGATCCCTTGTTTGGAACAGTACCCTAGACAACTTGTGTGGGACCACTTTCTGCTTCTGTTATATCTCATGAGAGTTTTGACGTTTACGTTCAGAAGCATGAGGATGTGACCTGCAATGCTTAATTCTGTGTGCTCCAGACCATTAAAATCTGTAACGATAATTGAAACACAAGACTGCATCCTGTCTGCATACCAGACCAGAGCTATTCTTTTGTTATTGTAACTCCTGTATTGCAGATTGCTTTCTTTTTAACTAAGAGGTCTAACTTTTCATATGAAGGACATTATGACATCAAATTAAACAACTCAGAAATCTGTGGGTATTTTAATTAAGCAAAAATAGAATAAATGTGGTTTTGTGGCCTAATGCTCTTACTGTAGTAATTAGGATTGATTTTCTTTTACAGGGTGATCGAGGTCTTCCTGGTTCTTTTGGTCCAAAGGTAAAAAAAAAAAAAAGACATTATGTTTATAGGATTACAGTATCACTCTAACACAGCACATTACTGAAAAGGGCTGAGAAGTCTAAAAGATTATTATTGTGAAGCCTTCCTAAGAAGGACATGCTGAAAGAGTTGGGGTTGTTCAATCTAGAGAAAAGCAGGCCCTGGAGAGACCTTGTTGTGATCTCCCCGTACTTAAAGGGGGCTTACAGCAAAGATAGAGAGGGACACTTTGTCAAGGAATTTAATGATAGGACGAGGGGTAATGGTTTTAAACCGGAAGAGGGTAGATTTAGATTAGATATTAGGAAGAAATTCTTAACTGTGAGGGTGGTGAAACACTGGCACAGGTCGCCCATAGAAGTTGTGGTTGCCCGCTCCCTGGAAGATAGATGGTGGAATCCCCATCCTTGGATGTATTTAAAAGCCATCTAGATATGGTGCTAAAGGACATGGTTTAGAAGTGGGTATGGTAGAGTTAGTTAACGGTTGGACTTGATGATCTTAAAGGTTTTTTCCAACCATAACAATTCTGTGATTCTATGGAGTGTTGTTCAAGTCCAGGTTGGATGGGGCTTTGAGGAAGCAGATCTAGTGGAAGATAATCCCTGCCCATGGCAGGAACGTTGGAACTAGATGGTCTTTAAGGTCCCTTTCCACACAAACCATTCTATTATTCTGTGATTCTACTTACTTGCATCTACTTATGCAGGTTCAGTGTACAAATAGACTGATTTTTTTATTTTAGGGTGATACTGGAGCCACTGGATCGATAGGCCCCAAAGGAGAAACTGGTGCTGTTGGGTCTCCTGGGAAACCTGGACCACCGGGACCACCTGGGCCCCCTGGCCCCCCTGGACCTCCTGGACCCCCAGGACTAAGCTACAGTTTGGGATTTGAGGTATTTTGCTGTTATGGATTTTGTCATAGCTATGGATCTACTTCCTTCAGAGGAGGGATGGTGTAATCATCTGTAAGTTTCATAGCTATTTAAGGCCGCATTGATGACAGAGTCATTTGCTGTAGATGGAAATTTGCCTAGGAGCAGCTTACAATTCCTTTCACATTTGACTGTATAATTGGCTAAGCTTAGTCCATGGAAGTAATGGATTTCTTTGGGTAATTTTAATGAAACTATTCAGTAGTAAGTGTTCAGATTCTTATATCACTGCTAATATAAACTACTCAAATACTGTACTACAAGGGAAAACTCCTTTAGCACTTTGTTTTCATGTAAACACTTTAAAGCAATGATCTAAATATACATAGAGACCTGACAGGATTCATTAAAATTGAACTGCATGTCCCCCTTAAGCTACAACTTTTCCAATGCTGTCATTCTTGAGGCCACGAGATTAATTTAAGCGTGTCACTTATGAAATGTGTAAATATAGAGACAGATGTTGGACATTTCTGACCTCATGGTCTGTTCTACTCAGAAGAAAAATGTTTTACAAAAAAAATAATGAATTGCAGATGCTACTTTTTCTACTTCTGAAAATAATACATTCATCACTTTAAAATACCAGACCTCGCCAGCTCAAGACGAGTATTATATATCATTTGAGAACTGCTTGTTTAGATGATCTTTTTGGAACAAAAATTGGCTCTGCAGTACTGAAAGGCAAAGGGACCACACTCAGGTTCAAGAACTAGAGCTGCTGCATTAATGCCTTTGTGAAGAGAGGTTGACAAATTGCCTGCATCAATATTCACACACGTGTCCTCTCTTTTTTTTTTCCAAGCATTTTTTTATTTCTAGTTTAGCTATTTGGCTCAGGAAATTCTTTCCAGAGTTTTCAGGTATTTATGTCACAGGATATAAAACAAGTTTGTATAGAAATTCAGGGCAGAGTCATCAGAGGAGTAAGCAATGTTTGACCAAAACTACTGGCCATCTGTAGAACTGCAGCAGTAAATTGGTGGTGTTTAAAAGATACCAGTTTACTCACACATATTTCTCCTAATATCTACACTACCCCTTTCGTATTTCTCTTTTCTTTACTCTAGATACTCTTTGAGTACTCCAAGTACAGAGGTGGCCACTAAAACTTGTTTAGAGATGTATTCTGACTTCTGGTGTCTGGCTAATTAATATCATACTATATACACTACTGGTTAATAATCTCAGTGATGTCAGTGGATTTCAACAGATAAAATTATCTCCAGCAGTTCACAAGTTCTTAAGTGCCAGCGCTGCAATTGTTAGCAAGGAACATAAAGTCTAAGTGTTCAAACTTAGGCACACTCTAAGGGGTGAATAAATAAATATGTACTTGTCTCAGAATGAAGTAAGGACTACTGGTAAACCACATTTCATCTTAGACCTGGTCTGAGTTTTAGCCCAGGATGATGGCTTCTCAGACTTATAGTCATCTTCTGTGACCCTTGAGGATCCAGTGCTAAGAGACTCTCCACTCTTCCCCATTCACGCTATTTGAATAAAAGCCAACTTTGCCTCATTATGCCACCGAAGAGTTTCCCTGCGGGTAGGTACTTGAGACCAAACTCTGCCAGTTCTTATACCTAAGTCTCAGAGGATCAAATTTAGCAGATGAGCAGGAGAGAGTAAAAACTGGAAGTTCCCACTGTTATGGACTCAAGCACAGAAGGATCTCAGCTTTAACTGCAGCAACAATACATTTACTGGCTTCAATTTGAACTTCATTTTGTCCAAGCAGAACTGGCATGATTGTCAATTCCCTGAGAGAAATACTGCTGCTAACAGGCTTGCTAGTTCTAGCTGATCTTTTGGATGCCCACCCCTGCCATCTGTTAAGGCAGCATCGTTATGTGCCAGTTCGTTAGGGCAACACTACCTTTTGGCTGGCAGTCTGTTTATTGCTGCAAGGCTGTTTCTGCAAAACATTCCTGTTACCACTTGTTAGCATCTGTGATCAGCTATGTGCAAAAACGAAATGGCATGGGGTTTGCTGGCACTTATGCTTGCCAAAAGAACAGTTTGAGCTGCAGAAGGTACCTGGTAAACCCATTAAAAACATGCAGATGTCAAAAGAGATGGTGTGTTATATAAAGCCAGCATCAAGCACTCTCTTAAAGGGAATAATGTATTGGCACAGTGAAGGCAAGGGAAAGAAGGACCCAGAAACACAGCTTGTGGTTTATCCTAAGTAGCGAGTGTTTGGTTAAACAGACTAAACAGAATATCAGCACATTTTCTGTTGTTATTTGATATACAAATAGTTGATGGAGGAGCAGAATGAAAGTCTGAATAAAATTCAGTTTCAGGTGAAGTTGTGTGAAAGGACTTGAGCCAATCTGATGTCTCAATGTCTCCCACCTTGGTCCCCAAAAGGAAGGATCTGACTCCAGCTGTGCACTCCTTCTACTTCTCCTGTTCTTGCTCTCATGGAGTTGGTGGGAAATGACAAAAGAACAAGATACCTCTTTTTCACTGGAGTCAGTTCAGTTGAAGTTTTCCATAATTTTGGATTAGGATATTCCAATTTAAGCTGATCTAATTGGTCTTCCACCTTTTCCCTTACAACATCTCCAGAGTGCATCAGACCTATGGTAATCTAAGCCATTTCAAGTCACTAACAAGCAGAAAGCTAAGTAGGCAAGGAATATGGGTCCTCTAAACATGATAAGCTGCTACAGGGGCTTGTGGTCACTAAGAGGTGGAAATTCTGCTTTGCCTCTGCTCCTCCTCCCATCTGCAGCCATTCCTGGCACATGCCTGCCCTTCTCATGCACTAACATCCAGTGTTCCATCAATCCTTCCACAAGCCAATTTAATTTACTAAAATTTTAGAGAACCATCCCACTCCCCAAAGTAATGTATTTTCTGCCATATCAGTGATTTAAAGTGGCTCACAAGAAAGTGAGAGAATTCAACACATGGTATAGATGTTGAAAATTAAGTCTGTATAGCTGTGAGCAGTGAAGTGGAGCAAAGAAAGATTGAGATTTTCCTTTTTCAGAAGAAGGAAACAATTAAGCCAGCACAGCTGCATTTAAAACTGCAGCTATAAGCATGTGAACAGTTTCCTGCTGGCATGGTTCATCCAGGTGGTTTGAAGCATAGTCAGACAAGTTCTAGATTAGGCATAAGGCAAGGGATAGGAACATGTGGCTGGTATGGTGCTGGGAGTAAAACAGATATTTATGGCAACCTGCAATTTTATTTCTTTGGTTGCTTTGGAACTGGCAGCTCCAGGTTCTGTCATGAATTAGAAATGTCACAGTCAATGTGACAGTTGACAATTGTGAGTCAATTCTCACAAACAATGAGAATTGGAGGGAGGTTGCTGCTTTCTGTGTAGTTTCCTTTAAAACTCCTAGAAAATCTTCACTGGAAATGTGGATGCTTCTCTCAAGGTCTTCCACTTCACAGAGATCTTTCTGAAGTCAGCAGAGGGCCATGACAATGGTCATGGGCTGGAGCACGTGAGCTATGAGGAAAGACTTAGGGAACTGAGCTTACTTAGTCTGGAGAAGGTTTAAGCATTTTATCAGCCTTCTGATATCTAGAAGGAGTTTACTGAGAAGACACATGGCCAAGATCTTTGCATAGATGCAGAGTGTTGAGCAACAACAATCACAAATTGAAATAGGGGAGGTTCTGACTTGACATACATAAAATATTTTTCACCTTGATGACAGATAAGCGTTGCAACAGGAGCTTGGAAATGCTGCAGAACTGCCATCTCTGAAGGGTTCCAAGACTTGAGGGGACAAAGCCCTCAGCAACCTGATTTGAATTCAGTGTTGGTGCTGCTTT
>NW_010196952.1:34812-41645 GCF_000695765.1 Mesitornis unicolor
GTTGAACTAGGTAACCTCTGAGATCCCTCCCAACATAATTAATTCTACATTTTGTGATACAACTTTTTTTTTCTGCTCAATTTCATTTAAATAAGCTGCAATTTAGGCTCAAGTACAACATTCAACTATGAGTTTGACCTTTATTTTTAATAATGTTTGCTGCTCTCAACAAACTGCCTGCAAGTTCTCTGCACCTTAAATCAGTTATGAAACCCTTGCTAGTCATTACAGTACTTCAGTAGTCAAGTTGCAGGTAAATGCTAGGTAGAAAATACTGCTACAGCATGCTTAAAGATAGCAAGTACTTAAAACTGTGATGCTGTCTCACTTCTGCCTGATGCTGTCCAGCCTAAAGTGCTGGAGAAATGGTGTCAAATTGACAAGACTGTAAAGACTAGAGTTTCTGTAAGGAAGATGCCCTTATGAGAAAAGAAAAATATTTGTGTTCAGTATCTTTCCAGCTTTTTACAGGACTCCAGAAAACAGAGCAGTTGAAAAATAAAAGACTAAACAAAAAAGATAAATTCTTAAATTCTGTAGCATTTTTTCTCTTCCATTAGGACATGGAAGGATCAGGTAGCATTGACCTGTTAAGTGAATCCAGAATTCCAGGATCAAGAAGGCCAAAGGTAAGTGGATGTTTTGGTGGAGGGGGTGGTGTTTGTTGCTGGAGTTGTTTGGGTTGGTTTTTGTTTCAAAAACAAGTGTCCTACTCTCTACTTTTTTGAAATCCATAGTACCAGTCAGCTATAGATTTGTAGTCACAGCGCTAAATTCAGTTGCTCTTGAATGACATTACAGTAACTGCGTCCTCCAAAGAATCTGAATGGTATTTCTCTGATATACAGTTAGCTGATGATTTTCAGATTCTGCTCTGGTATACTTTTGTGAGATTGAAGGATGGAATAGGGTTTTTTTTTATTAGCTACCTCTCTATTATTTGGTTTACCCTAATAGATGCCCGTCTTGCATATGAAGATGAACTGCATATACTAATGAAACTGAAATTTAATAGTTTGATAATCAAATGTGCATAATCTGAAATACCACTTAAACCAAAAAATATGTTCCCACCAGTATGGAAGCAATCCCCCAAAAGAAGGGCTGTTTTCCCCTCCATCACTATGTCTCAGAGGATTTTTGCTAGTGTGCACCGTTTTAAAACACTAAGTAGGGAATATGGGAATACAACGCATCAGTACTTACCAGATCATTTGGATTTATCTTCATTCTTAGCAATAACATCAAAACTGCAGCCTATGATGCCTTTCCCAAAGCAGGCAATTATCCAGCATTCCTCCTCCCAGAGCTCCCTGCGTTGTTCTAGTTTGGTCTTCACAAGTCCTGCCCCTGTGCTCACTCCAAAAGAAACATTCAAACTTTCAAAGCTTAGCTTTGAAAGAATAAGTCTTGTTCCCCAAGTTTGAAGAAAGTGCTGATGATTACAACCTTGTGTTACAGCAGATGCCAGATTGAATACTAGGCAACAGTGCACCAGCACTGCAAATAAGACAAATCCTGTATTGGAATACATCAGAAAGAGCATTGCGAACAGATAGAGAGTTGTTATTATTACATCCCCTTACTCAGGGCGTGTGAGGCTGCACTGAAATAATGAATCCTTTTTTTTTTTGTACCCACTTCAAGAAGGATGTCGAGAAGGCAGAGACAGTCCAGCAGAGAGCTATCCAGATGGCATTGGGTCTTCAGCACATGACCAGTGAGGAGAGGCTGAAGGAGCTCAGTTTAGTCTGGAAAAAAGGGGACAAAGGCATGACCTAATAGCTGCTTACAAGTCTTTGAGGGTCAGTTGCGAATATGATGAAGTCAAACTGTTCCTCATAGTTCTAGAAGGTGCAACAAAGGACAGTGGTCACAATTTGCAGCTTGAGACATTCAGGTTAAACCTCAGAAGAAACATGTTCACTAGGAGATTGGTGCAAAACTGGGGCAATTTGCCCAGAAGGGTTGTGGAAGCTCTGTTCTTGGAAGTTTTCAAGACTTTGCTGGACAGAACCATGACTGACCTGATGTCGAGCTGGTGACAGTTCTGCTTCAGGGTGGTGACTGGATTAGATGGCCTCCTGTGGCCCTGTACAACCCTGTTTCTATGATTCCATGAATCATCAGAAATCAGAACAGTGAGACAGGAGCAAGTTTGAGCAGCTCTTTACTGTGCTGATTTAAAATACTAGTAATTGTGAGTCACTGAAGTCATAGCTGACTCAGTTTAATTCTTTTCCTAGATACTAAAGAAGTGGCTACAAAACATGCAGTTACAAACATAAGAATAGACTTCACTAGCTGAAACTAATGTTCAAAATGAGATGCCCAAAACCAGCTCCAAAACTGCCCATTCTGACCTGCCTAAATGACAGTCTACTCTCAGTTTTGATTTTTTAACAGGCATTGTTTCCAAATCACTCAGCTAAAAATACTGCAAAAAGGTCTTATTGCAGCTGAACAAAATCTTGGAGTTTTATTTTCCCGTTACTGCTTAGTCACTTCACAAAATTTGAGTCAGTCAAGAAGGTACATAAGGACTTTCCTGTAATCATGAAATTTATTAGACATACTTACTGGTACTGTATGAAAACATCATGAGCCATTTACACCCTATGACAACTCCAGAGGGTCCTGGTTTGTGTCTGAGTGAAAATAGAGTATCTGCTTCTAAGAGGGCTGTAACTCAAAGCAGCTACTAGGAAATATATCACATTTATTTGCACTATATTTGTATCAGTTGAATTTTTTATTAATCTCTTATGAGAAAGTAGTGGTTATGTGTTGAAGAAGTATCAAAATTATTTTGTTTGTACGCTTAGGTATAATTTCCAGGATTTTTGTTCTTTTTCTTCCACAGATCAGTGTGAAGTTTTGGTGGTGTTTGGTTTATTAGTGTCTTGTCTTCATATTCCAGATGAAGACAACTCAATTGCTTTGTTGATTTTTTTTTCCATTCAACTTTCTAAAATGATCAATAATGAACTGTTGTCCATTTCACCATCAAAGAGTCATAAAAATACTTCACAACTGATGTCACCATACAGAGACGGGAGAGGAATTTACATCTCCAAATGTTTGTTTCAAGCTACTTTTAAACCTAGCAAGACAATGCCATGTTGCCTCTAAACTGGTAACACATCTTAATTGTAGCCATGGAGGCAAATTCAAAACATTATAAGCAATTGAAAGCAATCTCTTGCAACAAAGGCACTTAAACAACTTTATTTCTAGTATTTTCTAAAAATATGTATAGTAGACAGTGACAAGATTAAAGTTGTCTTTCTAAGAAAAAATTCTTTAGATCTTTGCATAATAATATAGAGCAAGGCAGTATTTATAAAAAAAAACAAACCTAAAACAATGCTTACATTTTATTACTCTCTGTTGATACTACTGGTCTTCAACATAGTTTTTGTAACACAGTTCTTGTGGTTATTAATTAGGATTTTTTCTGAGAAAATTTGTTATGAAATTCTATGTGGATTTACCAGTAAATTTACCAGTGTAATTTTACAGGGTTCTGCAGGAAGACATGGACAGCATGGGCCATTAGGACCAAAGGTACCGTATGTAACAAAGAACACTTGAAAGCCAACCTGTTTTGCTTTGGTATATATTTTTTATTTCTATATTCCCAGCATTTGCCTTACCAAAACAGCTTTTGTTTAACTTTCCCATACTGACTAAGTGTAGGACAAATTTTGTTCCCACTTACACTGGGTATCCACCCAGAATGTGTATTAATAGAATTATTTCACATCCACACCAGAACAGTGAGTAAATACCAGCTGGGCCGTTACATTCAAAGGCACTTGGTATAGCATGGCATTTTCGTTTAATTTTTTTAGGGCATTTGGTAGTTTCTCACTGTCACTCATTTATACATCAATCTGGTTTCCAAGAAGTTACACTGTATGCTGTTGAAAGAGAAAGCTGCAGGGAGAGACCTTCTGACATGATCTCAGAAAGAGATAGGGAAATGTTCTCCAAGCGGAAGAGGGGAGATGTTATGACTACTTCACCTTGGTTTTGATTTGAGCTCAGTAGTGATTGAATTTTTCCACTTTGATGCTGCTCTTGGCTAAGTAACCCATGAGGAAAAAATTGAGAGACGAAAAACCAAAGAAAAGAAGGTAAATTCACAGAATGGGGCCTTTGACAGGAAGAGGCTTTTTCTATTTCTACGTAAAGCTCAAGTACCACTCAAATACAGCATGACACCTTTTCAGCACCTTATATGCAGAGTTAAAGAAACTCAAAGTCTTCATTGCCCTGGGAAATGACAGCAACATTGAGACAGCAGGAAATGGACAACAATAGGTGGGGATTCCCATCCTCTCTTCCTAAAATTTACACTTAAACTCACACAGCACAGATCTCTGTCTACTCAGAAAGTACAAAGATCTGGACAGTCCCCTATGTCTAGAGTCTATAGATCTCTGCTTATAGGGCTGAAAAAGTCCCTCCATAGGGTATTACTCACGTTAATGATGGAGGACAACATTATGAGTGAAAAAAACAAGTATTTGCACAGCATGTGTTAGTGAATGATAGTACAAGGGACTGGCTAGAACAGACGTGTTGTCACGTGATGCTGCCTTATGGATGTGAGTTGATGATGAGTCTCCATGCTGAAAATACATTTTTTGTTAAAAACTTATTCTCTACCCTTAACCAGAAATTTTGCGTCTAAAATATTTTGGAAATACTGTTTCACAGAGACTTCAGAAATGGAGGTAGCATGATTCCTAGGATGTAGGAACTGGACTGAGACAGAAAAGATAGTCATAAACCTTGGTCAAGAGACTTCACAACCACCTACAGTTAAGATTTCATTTGTTTAATCTTGAGTCATTCATCCTCAAGATCATGGACACAGAAAGGAACATACTGTTGCCTGACATCTTACAAATTCAGGAACACTACAGCAAAATTAATTTGAAGTGGTTATAATACACTTTCAGTATCATGAGGATGAATTTTACACCCACTTTTCATGGTTATAAATGACTTCTCTAGGCAACAGTGGCAAAATACAACAACCACCCACTTCCAAAAACCAAGCGCTAACGTATCTTGAGGAGTTTAAGGTACAGTTATGTTTCATACTTCCTTCAAATACCCCAGACTAGTAGAGCTGTCAGAGAGGTTCTAATGTGATCAAAGTTTGGTCTCTTTCCTAGCAAGTCAATATAGATCCAAATTCTGCTTTCACTTTTGTTACTGTGAAAGACTGTTTTTTAATGAAATCACAGTCTTCATGCGTTCATGAATATAAGCACTTCTAAAAGACAATAAGTATAAACATAACATTTGAGGCAATGGCTGTAGGTCCTTGTTGATTTATTCCTTTTTATATTCTCTACCTCAAATGAAATCAACAAAACTGTAATTACTCTGTTATGAAATCAAGGAATCATGTCTACTTAGAGCCGGAGTACTGTAGAATCAGTCCCAAAGGTGAAACAGCATTGCATTGCTTGTGGTATAACAAAATTATACCCACTGTGATGGGGAGAGCAGCAGTGTGGGGGGGGCTGAGTTAACTGTGTTGCAGGAAAATGATGGGTTGTTTGTAGAGACATAAGGTCATTGTGGCCTTTGTGGATCTGGAGAATGTTACCATGTGCTGATTTCAGACACCAAAATGAAGGTTCAGGCATGTGGCGTGGCAGATGCACAGCAAAAATAATGTGTGGTGACCAGAAACTCTAAGATGTGGGTGACAAGTGAGAGGTTAAACCCCCAGAACCAGTTCACAAATGTAGGTTGATCATCACTTTACCAAAAATATGCCCTATTTTTGCTAATCATTTTACTCCATTCAGTCCCTTTGTTTGTAAGGAAAGTAACAGACATGTTTAAAACCCTTGTAACTACTGTTCACTTTGATATTCGAGCCCTACTGTGTCTATGTTTCAGGGAGAAAGAGGCAACATTGGTCCACCAGGTTCAAAGGTAGGAAATTCATTTAACTTGATCTAAAGCTTCAGTCGTTTCTTCCTCTTAGTTTCCTCTCTTCTCTTATTGCACTCAGGGGATAATGACCATTTCTCGCTCTGCCAGCACATTAAATCCAGGGGAGGCTTCTCTGGAAAAATAGAACCCTTTCTCAGTTTAATTTTTTTTATCAGGAGCCAGTGTAACCTGTTGCTTAAGACTTTTGTTTAAAACAAGGTTAAAATTGCATTTAGAATCCTCAGGTGCATGATGCCATGGTGTTTTGTGAGGGTATGTACATTTCATTTACCACACACCAGTGCACTCTCCCCATGACACATGTCTGTGGTACAGTAGTAGATTCACACCATGTTTTGCAGAGGCCTCAGGAGCCATGCACGATCCCCATCCAGTCCACTGTTGTTGCCTATTTCTGTGCAAGAACCTGCCCATCATCCTGCAGCCAGGTGCCTCCTAACCCACACCTGACCACCATGGTGGTGAGAAGGACCTCCAGAGGTCATCTAGTCCAGTATCAGACAGAAAATGGCATTATCACTGATACTAGATCACATCAGCAATGGATATGTCTCGCTGAGTCTTACATACCTCCAGGGAGGACCCAAAAAACTCTGTGGTTATCTTATTCTGGTGCTTCACTATCCTCTTTGGAAAGACAGTTTCCCCAATGTGCAGTCTGTTCCTCCCAAGCTGTAACTTGTCGTCGGTGCCTAACTCACCACGCGCACCAGTGTGCAATCTGGACCTGCTGCTCTGGACCAGTGCAGCTCCTGGACATGAGACCCCATTGGCAGGAAAACCTTCCAGTTTATAGCGCTTTACAGGGGGTCAGAGCTGAAATCAACAGAGCTGGAGTCCACTCTTTC
>NW_010196952.1:41676-75503 GCF_000695765.1 Mesitornis unicolor
GTCCTCCCTATCATTATCCCTGTCTATTCTGGTTTGGACACCTTTGGAGCCAACCCCCAAATCTGCTTTATGCCAGTCCCTGGCTGACTTGCGTGCCTTTTGCAGGCCTAAGCCAGCAGAGGGCGGTGCTGGGACTCATAGAAAATAAAATAAATAAATAAATAAATAAATAAATAAATAAAAGCTTCTCTTGCATTTGGGACAGCATTGAAATCAAGAGTTGCTCTAGGAAACAAGATAAAACCAGTTATGAATCTACCCTTCTGCTTGCTGAATATTTACAAGAGTATTATCGCAGTCTTCTAGCAGCATCTGCTTGCTTATTTAAAAAAGAAGCAACAACGTAGCAGGACTCTGCTTGCCATAAATTCCATCTGCTGTACATATTTTGAGTGTTGCCATTTCACAGAGATATTTGTCAGCATGATAATTACAGCTGATGCATTGATGCATAGGACAGTTGTTTAACTCTTCTTTTTAATCTGTTTGAGACTATAGATAATTTTCTTAATTATTATGCACACAAGTGATTTGTTCTATAGTCTTTGTTATAGCAATTATTATTGCTGATGTGTTAGATATATTTCAAACACATGCACATATTGTAAGTGGACTGACTATCGTGCTATTTAAAAATAATCAATCTAACTCTTTCATCCTCAGATTAAAAAAGACCTTAATCCTCCTATATTTGAGCAATGAGCTACATTCCTAAAATATGGAGGGAGTTAGAAATAAGGATGCCTCTGAATATATGATTTACAGTAAAACACCTTACTTGTCCTGGATCTTTTCTTCCAAATCAAATTTCATTAAGGAAAACAAATTGGTGAAATTATTCAGCATTTGTAATAGCAGGAAGCTGATCTGTAGGTACCAACATGCCTGAAATGACACCATTATGTTGCAGAAATTATGCTGTTCCAGGGTTATTTCCTCTGCCCAGTTACCCTTCCTGCATATAGATACATATAATTTACCACGAGCACTGAAGAGACTTAAGTCCCAAGTACCATTTTTACTAGTAATGTAGGTGCCTAAATCCCAGTAGTTGCTCAGGACCCTAGATCCTATTAGTATTCAGAGGTATAATTTATCCTGCACTTGTCTATAAAATGAAAATTAGAGTGCTTCAGAAATGATGTTTTATCTTAATAAAATGAGTCTTCATTCCTGAGCCACATGATTTGTTGATAACAGACAAAAACCAGAAATAACAGTAAGAACATCCTTTCATAATGAAGTGGACCATTAAATCTTTTATGCTGGTGGTTCTGTAGAAAAGCATAAGAATAAAGATTCTGTGTCCTGTGAGCTGTTAATTTTAACTTCTTCTATCACACCATAAATGCAGCAGGGAAGACTATATTGACCTCAGATGCTTTGAAACTCTGTTGTTCTTTAAGACACTCCTATAGAATATTAGATATTGGGGCAAGGTGCTCTGCCAACTTAACTACACATCCCATGAACCTCTTCCAGCTATTTTCATTTGATGCCCACTGTTTTTTCTATTAGTAGTGTGAATCCTTAACTACTCTCTACTTTTAGAAGCCTCCACAATATTCTTCACCCACCTACTCCTTTGTTTCTTTTCCAAGCTAAAGAGTCATAGCTCACACCATCACATCTCATATAGAAGCCATTCTGTACTTTCCATGATTCCCATTGGCCTTTCCTGAAGTTTTTCTAGTCCCACTAGATCCATTTCAAAGGAAAATGTGAACAAACCAGTGCACAGAATTCAAGTTATGGGCATACAATAAGTATGTACACAGTAATGTTCTATGCTTTTGTCTTCCTGTCCCTTTAATAATAATTTCTTGTATTCAGTTTAGTTTTTTGACTAATTCCTTTTAATGGAATTATCTGTGTCTACTAAATGTTCATGGTACTATCTACTGTAAAAGCCCAAAAATATTTTCTTGAAGCAGAACAAAAAGTAAGAACAAAAATAGCCTTTTCCAAAAAAAACCTCTCCCCTCAAAAAAAATTTAAAAAACCAACACCAACCAAACAACCAAACACCAAAAAAAAATCCCACTACTAAAACAAAACAGGGCTAATCTGCCACTTGGATAAAACATTAAGCCATTCTGTGTCATTTCTTTTGCTATTTCATATGAAACAGAGAAAATCAGATGCAAAAAATGTAGTTCAATCTTAATCTGGTCCTTTAAGAATTCAGAGTCTTCTACCCAATTTTTCTCTGGGCAAACTGCATTATCATCATTTGGTGATAACTCTGTTTTTCTGAATAGACTGACTGATGAGACTCTTAGCAGTAATATACACTAAACTAGAGCAGGGCTATCAAACTTTCCCCGCCACATACCAACCCCCATCTATATTCAATCCCTTTTCCTGCAGCCTAAGAGTCACTTAACTGAAGGGTGGAAATAGCTCATGAAATGTATCTTGAGGGAAGGCAACAGAATTCACCCTTTTACAAAGTGGAGGTGGGAGCAGTGGAGAAAAGTGATTGAAGCTGCATTAAAAACATCTGCTCTGGAGAGGGGGAAGCAGCAGGAGGAGTGAAGAGAGCAGATGACTAATGAGATTATGCTGACTCCATGTAGCTCCCCACAAACATGCCCCTTAGTCCATTCAGAACCGTACTGTCCCCCTCCCAAGAGTAGTAGTCTTCTGCTTGTATGAAACTGAATACAATTTAGAAAGAATAACAGTAAATTTTTTGTGGCAGGGAATGCCAGGTACAGACGGAAAACCAGGCTTTCCTGGCATTGCTGGACATCCCGGAGATGTGGTGAGTAGGTGGGACAAAAAGATTCAACTGCAAGGTTCAAACAAATAATTTATTTGAACAATATGTGCAGATTCAATAAATCACTGTTGCAGGTTTTATGGATACAATGGAGAAATGCACTATTGCAGTTTAAAAGCAAAACCACACTACTACAACCACAAGGAATTCAGGAAATGCACTATTGGAACCACAAGAGATTCACAAAATATATTATTACAGCCACAAAAGATTCACAAAGTGCACTATTACAGCCCACAGGCAATTCACAAAATTCACTATTACAACCCATAGGCAATTCATGGAACACACTATCACAACTCACAAGCACACTGACCACTACACGTGTGTTAGTCAATCACTTGCAACTACAAATTAAAGCATGCCAAATATTCACATATCCCTCCAGGTCAGGGTTCTCACTAAGTCACCTTGGCCAGCATCCCAACCAATGGGAAAGGGTCTCCTCATCTGCCAATTTCCAGCTCACATCTTAGGGTTTCTATTTCCCAATTTACCGATGGTGAGCAGGAGTGTGCCTGAGTGGATAATACCACCTGGAGTTGTCTTTAGCAGAGTTTCCCCTTTATTTATTCACGGGCGAAGGTTGCTTCTGCACGCTCTATCTTTTATATATCTTTGTATTGTCTGAGTCCATTGAAACCACCTGGAAAACCTCCAGCTTACCTTTATTTTACTTTTAGGCAATTTGATTGTGGATTTATTGGGCTTTAGGGCCTATCATTTGTTGAGGGATTTCAAGGTTCAGCTCAAGTTTAGATTCTTTAAATAATGCAGTGTACCAGACAACTCAGGGCTGAGCTATCTACACAGCTCCCCATGGGTCATCTCTGCAGAGATAGGGTCTCAAGGCAATTCAAGGCTGTCGCCTGGTGCACTAGACTTTACCGAAAACTGTTTAAGCTATAAGCCGGATGATCCTTACAGTAGGGCAATCATAATCTGTGATCACCTAACACACACTGGCTTTCAAACCCATGCCTTAAGGATCAGGAGGAGCCCCAACAGTAACTGCTAGCAGCATGTGGAGAGCTGGGCCTGGGTTTGTCTTACTTAACCTGGAGCAGTTACTTCAGACACCAAACAACGGGAGCAATGTCCCTTCCCCTTGCCTCCCTCATCAGTCAGAAGTGATACAGGCATCTCCAGAGGCTAGTTCTGATTCTTCAATGCTCCTTTCACTATTAATTATTCAGAAATTAGCTCTGCTTTTAATTAGAGGGAAGCCAATAGGCTCATGAGTGATTTTAATGTATGTCTCATGCTTGAGAGCCAGGAAGATTACAGAGCTCTTTAGCTGGGAAGTCCCACAACTCGTCCTCTGCCACTTTCCTCTCCCATGCCACACAAGCTGTCTGCATTCCCAGCACAGTGAATTGTGTCAAGGGGCTGATCAAGCTTAGAAATAACCTGTCTGAAAAATGACTCTTTAAGCTCACCTTCGTATTCCCCTGCTCAGTCCACTGGGCAATCCCAGAAAAAGCTGAGGTGGTTAATGCCGAAAAGGGAATGAGGAGCCAGGCATGGCTGATTTCAGTGCAGTGAAAAGAAAGGCTTGTTGAATTATACAGCAACTAATGATGTGTTGTGTGCCCATTTGCTACTAGTCATCTGTGAACTCAGTCAAACATGCTGGGAAATACTTTTAAACATCAAATCTGCTGAGGGTCTGAGGTGAAACCAGCTAGCCCTATCTGTTGTTTGAGAGCCGGGGATCGATCATTACGTATCTGCATTTTAATGATGTACTTTTTGTGAAGCTAGAGAAAGCACATTTTGACAATTTTTCCTTTTAAATCTCTTCTGCTCATCTTTTTTTTATCATATGCAGGGTCCAAAAGGGGAGAAGGGTGACCCAGGACCTCGGGTGAGATTGTGTGGATTTCATTCTTTCTGAGAAACCTATGTGAAATATAGTACTTAGTAAATGGGATTTCCACCCATTTGATTTTGAAATAGGGTGAACCAGGACAGAATGGGAACAGTATTGTGGGACCGCCTGGACCACCAGGACCACCAGGACCAATCATAGCAGCACCTGAGGTAAGAATGTTTGTAAGCATTAAAGTCTCTGTGAAAGGGCACAAGCAGTTAACAAACTGGCAATTCTGCTGTGGATGTTCAGGTCATAAGTCTACTCCTAAAAAAAAAAAAAAGTAGGTTCTACCTACCTCACAAATGTTTGTATAAGAACAGGACCTTTGCTTACTATGTATTTGCTGAGAAGATCAAATTATCCAAATACATTTTGTTGACTCAGTCTCTCAGCTTCTGTAGTTAAAGTCAGATATGGAAAGAGCTACTGCAAGTAGAGCTATCAATTGCAGTTGGAATTGCAGAACTCAAATTGACACTAGTACCAGTAGCTGTTGTAATGTGGATATTGGCTTGACATGGGTAGAGAAACAGAGATCAATTAAGCGATCTAAGTGAACCACAGGGCATTTAGAGAGATCACTGCCCTGGTCAGGGTCTATTTGTGCACTCATTTAACCATTGTGTAGCCAAAGACAACATTATTTCTTGGGCCACAGGAGTTCAGTGGACTGATCTATCAAAGTTGGAAGGAAGTTTTCTTATGAAGGGCTATGTGGCTACAACTAAACAGATTTTATTCTGCTTGATCAAAATAAAATGAACTAAAGAGCTGGTGCAGTTTCAGGATTGTTGAAATATTAGTATCTGACGTAGACTGCTGTGGCTCAGGGCCAGACCTCACCAGTATCTGGCCAATAGCACATTTATTGAACTGCACTGAAAAGTGGGCCTTGGTTTCCTTCTCATTTAACTTGGTCCCTATGTGAGGGGATTTGATTTCTCAGGAGCCACTTCTAACACAGTGAAAAGACGTGGTGAGATAAAACTGAGGTCTGCAGTGGAACCATTTCCAGGCTTCTGCAGAACCTACCAACACCATGGGTCTCAGAAGCTTGCAATCCTTTCTACCTCCTCTGTTGCCTCCAGCTGTCAGTCAGGAAGCCTGCTCTGAACTGTCCCATTTAAAGAACAATGTCCCTCAGTTTGCTACTGTTTGATATTCTAAAATACTGAAATCAATATCCCTCATCCTGTGTTGGCTATTTTGCTCTTTTGGAGCATAATCTCTTATACTCAGTGCATTTTCATGCATGGAATCATGATAAGCAGTATACCATATTAATTGTTGCTATGATTTTATCACTCCAATTTAGTTGGATACAGTACAGAAATAATTTTGAATATAGACATTTTATTGGATTTAAATTTAAAACTTTTTAACCATTATCTATTGCTGCCATTATTCATCCATAGTTTAGGTACAAGAACTGAATGAAAGGCCTGGAGAAAGGCAAATGTTAGGGATGCAAAGCAAATCTAAAGATTTTGTGTTTCCTGTGTTCTTTCTGTAATTCTCATAAGGACATATTCATGCCATTTGGATATAAAGCTGAAAGTTTCCTTAGAACCCAACTCACACAATGACACTAAAAACTACTGTTTCTTCCTAACAGTGAAGAAAATATGAAAAACAATGTTGTCCTTACTGTAGTCAGCACTTTCTGAACTTATCTGATGTGTTGAAAATTTACATTGCTGGACTGCGTCACGGTTTGAGCCCAGTGGGCAACTGAGCACCATGAAGCTGCTTGCTCAATCTTTCCCCCCACCACTCACCCCTTTCCTGGGTGGGATGAGAAGAAGAAAATGTAACAAAGAGCTCATGGGCAGACACAAAGGACCAGGAGGATTCACTCATGACTTACGATCTGGGGAAAAAAAAAACCCTCACATGCAAAACGAAAGATAAATAACTAGATAGCTAGAGCAGGTTTTGAAGAGTGCAATCTTTTTCTGTAATCATCATCCTTATACCCTCTATTTTCATATCTTTTTCAGCACTGTAGAAAGTTTTCTGACTTTCAAACACGATTTCAATTTGCAACTAAACTCTATTTATAAAATATACAGTCTGACCACAAGATCAGCAAAGCCTTTGGGATTCTTTCCACTGGCTTCGATACAGTTTGGATTGAACCTATAAAGAATGAATACTGAGCAATTCCACAATGAAGAAACAGTGTAAACCCAGGGCTCCTGGATTTCTACCACCAGCCGTAGATAACACAGAACTGCAGCAGCAGGACTCATTACTGTCATTAATGAAACAGCCCATGTTCTGTTCCCTTTCTGAACCATATAGAGCTGGGAATACAGTGGGACCAATGGTATTGTACTACCCTTGGAGCAATGCAGTAGAGAGCTCATGCAGGCTGGGAGATGCCTGCTGGACCTAAACTGTCTTTTTATTTGGTAGTTTTCCAGTGGTTTTTGTAGAACATGAGGACAGGGAATAGGGAATAGGTAGCCATACCTAGTAAAAGTAACAGGCTTTAGCTCCATGAATCATGATACTAACATGACCTTTAAGTATAGAAGTTGACCATACACTGCTATGCTCAGGTGACGTGGATAGGATAGGGTAGGATAGGATAGGATAGGATAGAGCTAAATCCAGTTGGCAACCAGTCACAAGCAGTGTTCCCCAGGGCTCAGTTTTGGGGCCAGTCCTGTTTAACATCTTTATCAATGATCTGAATGAGGGGATTGAGTGCTCCCTCAGCAAGTTTGCAGATGACACTAAGTTGGGAGGGAGTGTTGATCTGCCTGAGGGTAGGAAGGCTCTGCAGAGAGACCTGGATAGGCTGAATCAATGGGCTGAGGCCAACTGTATGAGCTTCAACAAGGCCAAGTGCAGGGTCTTGCACTTCAGTCACAATAACCCCATGCAGCGCTACAGGCTTGGGGACGAGTGGCTGGAAAGCTGCCAGGCAGAAAAGGACCTGGGGGTGTTGGTGGACAGCAGGATGACCATGAGCCAGCAATGTGCCCCTGCGGCCAAGAAGGCCAATGTGTTCTGATACACACAATGGGGTGTATCAGAAGGGGGGTGGTTAGTAGATCGAGAGAGGTTCTCCTTCCCCTCTATTCTGCCCTAAAGAGACTGTATTTGGAATACTGTGTTCAGTTCTGGGCCCCTCAGTTCAAGAAGGACAGGGAGTTGCTTGAAAGAGTCCAGCACAGAGCCGCAAAGATGATGGAGGGAGTGGAGGATCTCCCTTATGAGGAGAGGGCTGAGGGAGCTGGGTCTCCTTAGCTTAGAGAAGAGGAGACTGAGGGGTGACCTCATTAATGTTTAAAAATTTGTAAAGGGTGAGTGTCAGGAGGAAGGAGTCAGGCTCTTCTCAGTGATAGCCAATGAGGGAACAAGGAACAATGGGAGCAAGCTGGAGCATAGGAGGTTCAATCTGAACATGAGGAAAAACTTTTCTAACTGTGAGGGTGACAGAGCACTGGAACAGGCTGCCCAGAGAGGTTGTGGAGTCTCCTTCTCTGGAGACATTCAAAACCTGCCTGGACATGTTCCTGTGTGACCTAGTCTAGGTGATCCTGCTCTGGCAGGGGGTTTGGACTGGATGATCTTTCGAGGTCCCTTCCAATTCCTGTGATTCTGTGATAGGATAGGATAGGATAGGATAGGATAGGATAGGATAGGATAGGATAGGATAGGATAGGATATGTGGTGTGACCAAGCAGGTCTGTCCTCTTTTGTGTTCCCCTTCACATCACAGATTAGAAAAATAGTATTCAGAGACTCATTAGATAATTGGAAGTGACCTCTGGAGGCTATATGGTTAAACTTCCTATTCAAAGCAAGGGTAGCTTCAAACTTTGTTCCTGCACACTGTGTTCATAACAAAAGTTGCAAAAGATTGTGATATGATAACATTGATCTGTACATGGTTACAAGCAGAAGAGGCATTCAGATTTCACAACACCTTGGTGACAGCGTGCTCATTCGTGTGCTAAGTGAAGCCCTGGCACCTGAAGGCATGTCCTGCCCTGGCCTTGTGAAATTCTGAAGATTTTTATTATATTGAATGGCAGTATACTGCTGCCCACAGAACCTTATATTGAGATGGATGGCAAGGCTTGCCTGCTAAACAAGTGGACTAGTTCAAGCATCTACAGAGGTTCAATACATATGTATGAAGCCAAAACAAGGCTAAACTGTCACACAATAAATGGGACTGTTGGAGTGAAAGAAATGAAACAAATGACAAAAACCAAGAAAGGATCTCTTTTCACTCACAACAGTTATGTGGAGCAAGCACTTACATATTGTCTGTCCTGAATTATAATGTATAAGCATGTGATATTTTAGTATTGGTAATACCTATTTAAATCAGAAATGTAGCTATCTGAAACAAAAATGAAAGCCTAATCACAACATCAGGACAAGAATCTGATTTGGAGCAGCCAGCTTGTCTGTGGACAAGGGATGGGCACTGGATGTTGTGCACCTTGACTTTAGCAAGCCTTCTGATGCACTCCCATGGTCTTGCTTTTTGCTGATCTATGATCTATGAAGTGGATGAGAGGATGATAAAATAGCCAGAAAATTGGCTTACCTGATGGACTCAGAGAGTTGTGATTGTCATTCCTGACACTGCTTCTGGAGAACCATGTCCAGCTGAGAGATCCCCAGTACAAGAAAAATATTGGCATAATGGAGCAAGCCCTGTGGAAAGCTGCCAAGGGTGTCAGTGAACCAGGGCACTGAGAGAAATGGGTCTACTCAGCCTGGAGGAAAGAAGGCTAAGGAGAGACTTTGATGCTGACTACTACTAGCTAATCAGAGGATACAGAGAAGATGAAGGCACCCTCTTCTTGGAGGCATATGGCAATATTATAAGATGTAACAGGCACAAGTTGGAACACTGAAATTCCAATTAGATATAAGCCAAAAACCTTTTACCCTGATGATGTTCAAGTACCGGAGCTTGCTGCCCAACATAATTGTCGCATTTCCACCTTTAGAAGAGGTGTTCAAGACTTAACTGAACAAGTCTTTGAGTGACCTGATCCAATTCGACCTGCATTGAGGAGGGGGTTGGACCAGATTTTGTTTGAAGGTCCCTGTGTGACTTCACTGTTTTGAGGATCCAAGCTGGTTCCATTGATTGCAGACAGAGCAGCACTGTCAGAGCTGACTTAGGTATCACTGCATGGCACTGCACAGTGTGATGCAGACATGTTCAGAATGTAACTTCCAGCTCTACAACAGGATGAGTGTGGTCAGGCAGATTCACCATCCTAGAATGCTAGTGATATATTGGAGAAGAAAACCTTCATTTTTATCTTAATCTTACTGAGGAGAAATTACTTCAGGCTGCAACGTTTGGTGTCATAGTTTTCAAATTAAAAGTGAAAGTCAGTCAATTAAAGTTTTGAAAGCCTCCTGAGATCCCTACATAAGAAGTGTAAAACAAATGCTAGGTTTTGTTATTCCAGATGTATAACAAAAATTAGAAGTAAAGAGCCTTTTCTGTGGCCTTATTTGTGTTTTTCTTCCCATAGTTAGAAGGGGATGCTTTAACTGTCTATACATTTCTAAAAGTGCATGCGTGCCCTAGATAATCAATTTGGTATTTGAAATGATCTGTTCCTTAACCACTTTTTTAGCTACTACTCAATGATACAGATGGAATTTTCAACTTTACTGGAATTAAAGGGCTGCTTGGACCCCCGGTGAGTATATGCTGCTTTACTAAATCTTCAGATTTGCTCCATCTTCAGTGTCTCCTTTCAAGTTCCAACTAGAGTTGAGTTTCCTATGCTTTAGAATTGTGTTCCCACTAACTTCAGCACGAAGCTCTGCAGAAGTACTTCAGGGCAGGACTGAATTCTGTGTGAATTAATTGCTTTTACACATTTGTATGAAATAAATTAGTTGGTTTACCTCTGAATCTTAACTATACGCTCAGAAAGCTAGAAACATGGAAAAATACAGACCAAGATTTACATACCCTTTCTTCCATTTTTTTTTTCTATTCTTGTTTTTCAAGTAATAAAATGTTGGGATAAAGTGTTTTGCTCAGTTCTGCTTGAGACTGCAACTAGGAATGCTGGGGTCCTGTGTATGAGTTTAGTCTCACAGCAATTACAGCTGTGGATGAAAAACTGGAAATTTCATGAGAGAACAACAGATGTGAAATTTCAGGTTCTGTTTTGCAGCTAGGAGTATAGCTGCAAAATAGTTCTGTCAACTATTTGAAATTCTGAATGCTTGTTGGTAGTGATTTCAAATTCTTAAGACTGGGCCCAAAGAGAAACCTACCTTTTCCAGGCTGTGGAGTCTATTCAAACTTGCCCAAAATTCTACAATATATTGCACTTTGCAAAATTTTAATCCCGCCCAAACAAGGCATCTTACTTCACAGCTGGCTTAATTTGTGTTTGCGTATTTTATTTTATCTGCTTTGTTGTTTATGAGCACAGTTGTCTCCTTCACATTCAATCTCTGATGAAACAAGGAAGACCAGAATGTGTGTCCCTGACAGTAGAATTTCACTCTACATAGCCATAGTTTGAAAAACAAAAAAAAATCTTATTAATAAAACTGTCCCAAAACAAATATTTACTAAACCTGTCAGTGAACTGGGAAGAAGGACATTAGCTTTAATGACAGCTTTTAACCTTTATCTGTTAGCCTAGTGTGCTTCTTTCTGACTTGTCACGTGGTAGGACAACATTTTGTGGCTGCATCCAGCTGTGCTTATGGTCAAACAGCTTCCACGGAAAAAGATTTTGGTGTATTTCCTAAAGAACTGATTCTACTAATCCCTGGGCATAAGAGAATGCCAGAATAGGATGGGCCCTCTTGTGTGAGCTCTGTTACATCAGGTAGTTGCCATTCAAGCCTTAGATCACAGTTTCTCAAAACAACATAGATAGTGGACTCATAAGCCCAGCAGAAATGCATTGGTCTGTAACAGGTGCTAATGTTGCGGCCACAACAGAAAGAAGAAGGTCCTCTAGCTCGAAGTGTGGTTGCAGTTGGAAAGGTCTTTGAACCTCAGTCTCTGGGCTCACCCTAGTTAGGAAAGAGGTGCGGTATCATAGTGGCTCAAGCAATACACATCCAGGGGGTCCGAACTAGAACTAAAGTGTCTCTCTGCAGATATTGCAGTGGGACAACTGTAAATATGCCCAGTACCAATCCAATCCACGTTTCTATTCACAGCCTATTACACTCTCCATTTTCTATCCACAGACAACCAGGAGTAAAATAGCAAAGGTGAGAGGGCTGCTGTGATCTCTGGAATCTGGAAGAGATTCAAAGGAGGCTGAATTATGGCTGCATGCCTTTCATATATGAAAAATGTCACCTTTCTTCAGCCTTCCCTGGATCTCTGTCCCTTCAGTTTTGGAAAGTTAATCCTAATATCCCCCAAGAAGTTAGAAATATAGGGCTTTGTGGAATGTTCACAACTTTACCACTGGCTGTATGACATTCTTAATCTATTTTCAGATCAGTTCATATTCACAAATTGCACAATACATCATAAGAAATGCATATTCTGTTTTGTGAGTCTGTAATATGTTTGTAAAGAGATGGGGGTTCTGCATTTTGCAGGGGCCAGATGGCAAGCCAGGTCTACCAGGATTTCCTGTAAGTATTATGTTCCATGGATTTAAGTAAGTATTTTCAATATAATTTTATATTTAAAAATGCATATTCTACAGAATTTACACAAAGTCTAATAAATGTTTATATGGGTGACTATAGGTCTTTATGGAATCAACAGCTATGGTAGAAATTAACTCTGCCAGAAATGTACTGTGTACTGTGATGCGCACATCTTGTATTTCTGCTTATGACAGAATAAGTTCTGTAGTTTAAATATAAATGTAATTGACTCTGATGAAAAATTACTACCTAAAGAAAAGACATATGCCATTTAGGAGAAACAAATGGAAAAAGTGGACTTCCAAAAGTTATCTTCGTATGTATATGTAATTACACTATGCTTTAGGCTTTTTTTTTTTCACCACTACAGAGTACAGTAAAGACATACAAGGTGTATGCTTTTTATTTTATCCTTTAGAAAACATTTATTGGTTTTTATAATAACATACCAGTGCCACCATGGAAGCATTGCACAGCCATAGTATCAGTTGCCTTATGAAATACCTACGTATTGTGCTCAGACTTCATATAGTATTATTTACACTCTTATATCTATATTCTATATAATGTGATAGAATTATTTTCCCTTGTTATGATTGTTTTACAGTTCAGACGTGTGCATATGGTCTCAGGATCCTTTGTCTATTGCCTGAGAATAACTAAGGAGAAAAGTGGGAAAGCTGATAAATGATGTTGACGAAATGCTGGCAAATTGCCCAAAATTCTACAGAAGGTTGTTTACTCGGTCCTGGGTATTGTGGACTGCATAGGAAGCCACAGAAAAGGGGAAAACGCTTCTTAAAAATACTTCTTATTTGAAAAAGAACTGATAACATTTGGAAAGTGTTGTAAAGAATTCATAGTCTCTCTGTCCTTTATGGAATTTCTACAGACATGAAAATACCATTCTAGTTCTTACCTCAGCTCTTTTTTTTATCTCTCCACTAATGCAGAAATCATGTAGACTTAAGTTTAGTTCTTGGTAGGTAAAAATCCCATGCTTTTGAATGCAATTATAATGAAAGCTTGTAAAACAAAATGTGATCTGAGGAGAATGCTTTCACCACAGAACATACAGGAATAATCTCATTTTCAAATATATCATCTCTATTTCAGATTAAAAAATATTTTTAAAGTACTGTTAAAAATGTAGCTTCAGAAAATCTGTTGAAAAACAGTCTGACTGAATGAACGTGGAGGAAGAGAGAATAGAGTAGGGAGGAAATAGAGAATTTAGGCTGAATTTCCACTCTTACTAATGTTTGCATATTTCTCTTTGTGAATGTGTACATCATCTACACTGTGATAAGCCTCAGTGGCTTTTTGTTTTGTTCTTTTTAATAGATCCTGCCTGTATGATATTTGTTTTAGGAAATACTTGGATTCAGACATCAATTTAGTCCTGTAAGAGTTCTTAGATTGCAACCAGAGTGACTCTAGTTCTAGTTTTCCAGTTATTTACTAAATTACATTTAGTAATACAGCCTGGCTCCATATTCTTTGCAGATCTTGCCATGGATTTATGTACTTGTTTTTGCTTAGGGCCCTCGAGGACCAAAGGGTGACACTGGTTTGCCTGGATCACAAGGACCCAAAGGACAACAGGTAAGAGAAAATCCATAGGGAAAAACTACACACTGCACAATGTGTTAGGTGACAAATACATAGTGATGTTAAAACTTTAATGATTCTAACTTTACTAGGGATTGGGATGTTAATAAGTTTATGTGAAAAAATTTCTTAAGTGAAAACTGAAAGAGTGGAAGACAAAGTTTCTTGATATAATACTGCTGAGGGCTAATGTTTCTGCCCCACTGTTGAAATTCTGTAGCGCAGCATGCACTTATCAGAATAAGTTTGCGTAAACATTAAACATGAGGTGACCTCTTCTTGCAAGTTGGTTGTCTGGGCTGACACCCTGGGATCCTAACCAAAAGGCCAAATAAAAAAAGATTAATCTTTTCCTACTCCTTTGGCACAGAAGGCACTGTAGGCTTTGCCTACACAATGAAGACTGAAGTTTTCCATTCCCAAAGAAAGTTTAAGACGGGGAGCTCTCTCCTTACATTCCTTTCTCTTACTTCTGCACAAAAGTGTCTGTTTTATAGCACTGCTGAGAGGCAACTAAGGACTGACCCTGCTATCTTGTAAATATTGCAGAAGTTTTTCTGGTTTTCTTCCCCTTCTCATCAGCCTGTAGAAATCAGGGGAACATCTAAGCTATTACAATCTTGAGGAAAACAAAACCAAAAACACCTCTTGTTTATTCTTTGTAAGTGACCTCACTTTCTCACAAGGAGCATTTTGCTTTAAGGACGCTTCTTTTAAGACCCTTCTTCTGCAACCTCAGGTGCATAAAATCTCACAGAATATAAAGTCAATGAAGCCGAGCTTTAGGGAGACTTCAAAGTATCCTCAGGGAGACTCCAAAGACTCCAAAGGTTTAAGAACCTGCAAGAGGAACTGAGCTATAGCACTTCCTGCTCAGTGAAAGTGCTATAACCTGGACTGTCCTTTTAATCAGCGATGAAATTGTTAGTTTCAAGCCAAATTTCTTCCATTAGCGATCTTTGGAAAGCTATTGTACCAAACTGCCCGAGCTAGGAGGAGGAAAGTTAGAGCTGAAAGATTCAAAGTGGGAACCCTGTGCTGGCACTGGGCAATGATAATTCATGGTCGTGGCACTGTTATTCAATGCAGTTACCCCTTGATGAAGTGGAATGCAGAGGGTCATAATTTGAATGCTGAGAATTGGCCTTCATTAAAGGCTGCATCGTGCCAGGCACGTAGAGAGAATGATTCATGCTTTCCTGATAGTAAAATCAGAACACTTACTATTCGATCGAGATTTTACATTTCCAGCAGGATTTCCTCACCAGTATCTAAGCTGATGGTACACAAGATGACACTGAGAGCCTGTCTGCCTTTGACAGAGATTTCTTGTGAGCACAGCAGGTTTCACATAGTTACTCTATTGAAAGCAATTAAAAGTCTTTTTTAGAAAATAAGTACTTATTCATCTCAGGGAGATTTACAGGAGCAGGATATTTTTAGTATACTTTATAATGTTTTAAGAAAGATCAGCCCTTTTCTCCACCAGAATCAAGCTTCATCCTACTCACACTTAATGTTTGATATCACAGCATGGCTGATATGTCATGCTTCAAGCAGCAATAATGCTGCTTTGACTTCTGATTCATTGAGAACTGCTTTGTAAACATTGCATAATAACTTTGATAAATGCAGGGTGAAAAGGGAGAACCAGGAGCTATCATTACTGCTGATGGATCTTTAACTGAATTAGTAGGAAGAAAAGGGGAGAAGGTAAGCTAATACTGTCTTGTGTTCCCCCAGAATGTTTGGTGGCCTTGTTATCAGCCACCTCTGCTAGATATTGCAGCAGTTCTCCTTGTCATTTCTCTATGTGTCTGTCCGCAACAGGGTGAAGCTGGAGTGATGGGACCAGTGGGACCAATGGTAAGATATTTGCAAAGATGAGTTGTTTTTTCTTAATTATTGTTTTACTTTGGTTTTACATATAATAGTAAATGTAAAGGTAGTTTGTTTTAGCTTTTCATTCCGAGTAGGGATGATAAGGAGTATTTATGCTTCAAGATGGCAAATGTTCTTCAGAAAAGAATGTTGTTGTTACATACATGGTGCTGTAAACTACTGACTTAATTCAGAATTTAAATTCTGGTAGCACAAATGTGTGTCCATTACTGTTTAAACATACAGTGAAATACCATCAGAGCTAGAAACTTATGTAACTTATGACTCTGAGTGAACTGGGTTTGTTTAGCCCTGAAGATAAAAGGCTGAGAGGAGTTCTAATTGCTCTCTGCTGCTGCCTGAAAGGGAATTGTAGAACAGATGAAGTCAGGTCCTTCTCAGAGATGCACAGGAAAAAGACAAGCACCAGTGATCACAAGTTCCAGCAAGGGAAACTGCAATCAGATATAAAGAAAAAAATTCACAGTAAAACTGGTTAAACACAGAAATAGGTGCTCAGAGAGATGATGGACTGTGGAACAAGGTGCTGAGCAGTATGACCTAACTTGTAAGTTTGTCTTGCTTTGAGGAAAAGGCTGGACTAGTTGATTTCCAACAGTCCCTTCCAATCCCCCATTTCTGTGATTTACTTTAAAACACTTGACTATATCAAGCTCAATTTCTGTCAGTGCCAATAATTTGCAACTGCCTCAGATTCTAAGGAAGCTGAAAATAAGGCAATAGAGTCAGACCATCTACCAAAATAAGGATTTAGAGGCCTTCTTTCATGTACTTGGCCTGATATTTTTGACTAGACAGAATGTTGTATGAAAGCACAAGAAATTAGTTATAAAATAAGATCAGTTGTTCAGACTGAGCAGAGTTAGAGCAGGAATTAATTTCTTCTAGTCTGGTATTCTAAAGATCAACGACAATGAGTGGTTTTTTTGCTTCTGCTTTTAATGTAGCCTGATCTCTGTTGTGCCTAAATGAATGTTAGTAAGTGTTGTCATTTCTACACACCAAGGTGTGCAGGAGATTTTGTCATCAGTTTCTGCAGTCTATAAAAGAGGCTAACTGGGTGTGCTGAGTAGCTGCTTTCTTAATTATTGTATATCAGAATACACTGAGAGGGTTATCCTAACTTACGAGAGGGGAAGTTCCTTTTCTCCTCCTTTTATTACTTCAAGAGGAGTCTATTCTTTCACCTCAACATGAAATCATGGAATAATTTAGAAAGGAAGTGAACTTCAGAGATTATTTAGTCGATACACGCCACTGCCCAAAGCAGGTCTGAGCATTTAGCTCAGGGACTTGCCCAGTTGTCTTCAACATCTCTTAGGACAGAGATTCCATGGCCTGTCTGGGCAGCACATTCCAGTATTTGACAACTTCAGGGTAAAAAAGAAAAATGTTTTCCTTATATTTATTTGGAATTTCTCATGTTTCTAGCTTGTGTTTGTTGCCTCTCATCCTATTGCTATGCCTCCTTCAGGACAGGTCCTTTTTCTATCAGCTTCAAACTCTGTGTTTACGTGTCTTATTTTGTACTGCCATGAGGTGCTTCATGCAGGTCAGTAGGCAGACAAGGTCATACAGACAAAGTTCTCGCCAGCACTGGTGCAAATAATTACTCTGCAGGAGAATTTGGCACACAGAACGTGTCTCAAGACTTTGCTCAGCCAGTTCCTCTCCTTAGTTTGAACTCTAGTTCAACCGTTGCTGCTGTCGTGGTTTAACCCCAGGTGGCAACTAAGCACTACACAGCCACTTACTGGGATGGAGAAGAGAACTGGAAAAGTAAAAGTGAGAAAACTCATGAGTTGAGTTAAAGACAGTTTAAGAGGTAAAGCAAAAGCCACACATGCAAGCAAAGCAAAATAAGGAATTCATTCACTGCTTCCCATCAGCAGGCAGGTGTTCAGCCACCTCTAGGTAAGCAGGTCTTCATCACGCATAACAGTTACTTGGGAAGACAAAATGCCATAACTCCGTATGGCCCCCAATTCCTTCTTCTTCCCCCAGCTTTATATGCTGAGCATGACATCATATGGTATGGAATACCCCTTTGGTCAGCTGTTGGGGTCAGGCTTCCCCCCTGTGTCCCCTCACACCTTCTTGTGCACCCCCAGCCTACTTGCTGGTGGGGTGGAGTAAGAAACAGAAAAGGCCTTTACTCTGTGTAAGCACTGCTCAGCAATAATGAAAACATCCCTGTGTTATCAACACTGTTTTCACCACAAATCCAAAACATAGCCTCGTACCAGCTGCTATGAAGAAAATTAACTCTATCCCAGCCAAAACCAGCATAACTGCTAATGGAGATGATTCATTTTGGTGTTGTCCCATAGAAAAACAAACCCTTTTGTAGTCAGGGGGAGTCCTGTGTAGCAAAAATACACAGACTTTTGAGTGCTGGTCCAGAGTCTCTGTGACATAACTTATCAAAGTTTTCATTACAATGGTTCTGTTCCACTTTGCAAAAAGTAAGACTCTGGCCTAAGAACAGCTCTAAGGTAGCTGGGGACTCTGATCATTTCTCTGTGCTGTTAGGGCACAATAAACTCATATACAAGTTTCCAGAATTTTTTAAAAAAATCCTTATTCATTGCTCCCTTCCTTTTCAAGCTGAACAGAGGAGAGGATCACAGGAGCTCAGAGCACAAGGAGCTACAGAGAAGCAGGGGTTTGGCAGAGGAGAGCTAGAGACAGTCAGGAGGTTAGTGCTGTTAATAGCAAAAGCTGAAGAGACAGACTGCATGCAACCTCCTGCCACAGGGAAAATGGGAATTTTTTACCTGCTCGATTATGCTGTTCGCTGTCAGTGAAGCAGACCAATGCTCTTTACTGAATAGGAACCTTTAGTAAGGACCATGGTGTCAGTCTGCCCAAATGGACTCTCTGTTGTTGCAAATTAAATTTCCTTTTCTGGTAAGCAGTCTCCTGTGGCTTCCTCACTTCCTTCTTTCACTTCTGGTTGTGACTGCTGGCTTCTGTCTCAGGGAGTTGCTAAAGTCTGTCTGGGATGGGCTGGCACTTTGACAGAGGAAACAGTAAAGGTGGCTGGCTCCAGCACGGTCAGCTCTCACATTGTTGATGTTTATTTAAATCTCCAGTCAAAGCATGAGATCTAGACACTTCTCTTTATTTAAACTAATTAAAAAGTCTGCTGCTAATCATCTTCATTGCTCAGATGCTCTGAGCTTCAGATCTGCATATTCTTTAAAGGCTCAAATACCAGAAAGTGAAATAGAAAAATACCCCACAGAATTTTGGATTTCTTTTTTTTTTTCAAACCCCATTGTTGGATATGGCAGTGTGGAAGGGTGAATTGAATAATTTTGAAAGCCTGAGGACATAATATTGAAGTGCACATCTGCCAGAGTCCACCAGCAATCTATCATCTGCTTTAGAAAAAGATATAAGCTTTGATCATATGGGCAGAAATTACAGAATCACAGAATCACACAGAATCACAGAACGTTAGGGATTGGAAGGGACCTCAAAAGATCATCCAGCCCAATCCCTCTGCCGGAGCAGGAACACCTAGATGAGGTTGCACAGGAAGGCGGCCAGGCGGGTTTTGAATGTCTCCAGAGAAGGAGACTCCACAACCTCTCTGGGCAGCCTGTTCCAGTGCTCTGGCACCCTCACTGAGAAGAAGTTTCTTCTCAAATTTAAGTGGAACCTCCTGTGTTCCAGCTTGTGTCCGTTACCCCTTGTCCTATCATTGTTTGTCACCAAGAAGAGCCTGGCTCCATCCTCGTGACACTCACCCTTTAAATTACAATCAAAAAGGAAATGAAATAGAAGTTTAATAAAGGTCCTACCATCTTCAAACAGTTTCCATGAATGTACATCACTTTTCATGAAATTATATTACATAAAGACAAGGACAAACTTCCCAGTTTCAAAAAAAAAGAGGTTTTTTTAATTGGAAATTCTATCAATATGACAATAGTTTAATTAATAAAATGAATTGTTAAGAAACTGGTATTTAAATCAAGATGGTGTTCCCATGTCAATTATTCTGCTGATCAGATGAGATAAGTGTCAGGAGGAAGGAGGCAGGCTCTTCTCAGTGATAGCCAATGATAAGACAAGGGGCAATGGGAGCAAGCTGGAGCATAGGAGGTTCAACCTGAACATGAGTAAAAACTTTTTCACTGTGAGGGTGCCAGAGCACTGGACCAGGCTGCCCAGAGAGGTTGTGAAGTCTCCTTCTCTGGAGACATTCAAAACCCACCTGGATGCATTCCTGTGCAACCTAATCTAGGTGATCCTGCTCTGGCAGGGGGAGTGGACTGGATGATCTTTCGAGGTCCCTTCCAACTCCTAAGATTCTGTGATTCTGTGATTCTGTGAGATGCAAAGCTCTGAGTATGCAAAGCTCTGAGTATGCAAATCATCCAAGCATAAATATCAGGCTATTTCTTGCAACCTTTCTAGCTCTTAATTTGCCCATGCTCCCTCTGTGCCTTGAACCAAGAGATAATACATCAACAGAACTGGACAGTAAATAAGGGGACTCAGTTTTGCCACAGGCTCGCTTCCGTCTTAGTCTCCGCTTTGCTTAGTAATCAAGAGCAAGTGAGTGGCAAGATAGGGATTTCCTCTTGGTTTTTGGTTGTTTGCTGGTTATCCTTTGAAGTAGCAGTCACAATGACAATTAATGTTTGTTACCATTAAAGTGATGTGCTAAAATTGTGATAAGCAGTGCAATAGCCAATGTTTTTCTTCCATCAGCGTAGGTCTGTGTTAACCACCATATTGCAATAGAAAGTCTGTTACAATAATCACACCGAAAGTACTGTGATTTCACAGCGTTAGACACATTAATTGCTACCTATAAGTCGTATCTGCATGAGATCTATAAGCAGATATTATTTAACCAATGACGCAAGAAGAGATATCTCTTAGCATTTCAGCTGACTGGAAAAAAGGAAACGAAACCAAGAAGGTTGATACATATATAAAGAGATTGTCTAGATTCTTGTGGGTTTGTTGAGTTTCAGGAAGCCGACAGCAGATGAAAGTTTGTGGTATCCTCAGGTTTACTGCTTTTTGCTGATTACTTGCTGGCTGCCTAGAAGTTACATGCTTGTAAATGCCCAATTATAAATCACCCACCATCCTGGATCACTTTTCCCAGGCAGCCTGCTTGCCCTTTCTTTTTGCAGTCACTTGTATCACTTTGTGAGGCCTGATAGGTCAGCCACTCTTGAAGATAGAAGTATTTGTGTTGTTTCAGCTATCATCAACCCCATAAATCTTCATGCCCAGGCTGGCAAGAGGCATGTAGGAGCCTGGCACTATGTGAATTAGGCTGATCCACAGACATTTCCTCACAGGGCTTGATACAAAAATAATTAGAAAAACAGAGCAAACAAAAAGGAGATGTACCAAGCATACACCACAAATTGCCTTTTTTTCTTCTGTTGATACTTTTAATTTTCCTTTGATACATGGTGATTCAGTTTTGAATTGCACACTCTGCAAATGGCTGAGAATTCAGACTTCATTTGACATAACCAGTCTTTTCCAGGCCAGAATTGACTGTCATATGCAGGCCTCAGCTTCTGAGATCACTCAGCAGAGCAAGTAGAGAGGACATTCTGTGCATTCTCTGCTGTGAATCACAGACTGAATTTTAACAGAAATATAAAGCTATGCCTGTTATTCTAAATAATCAAATATATGTCAAAGATATGTCCCATATATTCTCCATAATCACATTTTCTTTTTTTGTCCAGGGACCAATAGGACCTACTGGACCTAAAGGAGAACTTGGTTTCCCAGGACGTCCAGTATGTATTATGCTCTCACGTGGAATAAAGACAGAGAAACTATCTTATGACACATACTATGCTATTTCTACTTATTTCAGGGCCGCCCAGGACTGAATGGCTTGAGAGGTGTGAAAGGTGATCGAGGCGAAGCACTGAATGTAAGTTCTTATGTATTGCAAATGAAAAAAAATCCTGTTAAAATCTCAAGTCAAGTCTGACTTGTATTATTCCCTTTAAAATAATGACAGGACTAAAATGATCCAGAAATAGTTTCTGCTACTTTTCCTATCTTGTGACAGTCATTGGTTGGTCACTTTCTGGTTCCAGACAGTTCTTACAGATATACACAGTTGTATCAGCTCCCAGGTGTATGTGTGATTCACTGTTGGCATAGCTGGTTCAAATAGCAGATGATCTGGGATTACCAATCTTTCTATCTATCAAAGACTTCCTGATCCCTGTCATCAGTATGATCCCTCATAGTGTGAACATACTCCCACAGTCTCTCAGCTATCTAGAACAGATACAAACAGCACTTGAGCATATCCCAGTGAAGTGGCATCTACTGTTAACATGAAGATATTTGCTAATACCTACTACCTGCTTTAGTTGCCATGCATATGTATCCAGAACAATGATCTCTGCATAGATGGTAGCATATACATGCCCACCTACAACCTGTAATCATGGAATGACAAGTGATGAACCAAGGTCCTGGTGCTGCAAGTCTGTTCTTATGAAAAGACTTCATATAGGTGGTCTTATGGCAAACACGAACACTGGACTACAGAACAATGAACAAACACTGCTGAACCTAAGCAGTAACTTTCAAAATAGCAAAATAATTTGTGTGGTTGTTCTGATGTCATGGGGCAATCTGTGCTAGAAAAAATGGTAGCCATACCACAGCAGCAGCTAATAATATTTAATATGCATCAGAGATACACTGAAAAAAAGTCAACACTATTTTAATGTGTTAGCATAGAAATTATAAGGTAGGGATCTGCTAGGCATCAGAAGAGGTGATCTAGTCAATATCCCCTTATTTCAGTAGAGCACTTTTTCTACTAAATGTGTTCTGTTCTGTGAGTCCTCTGGTTCTACTTTGTTTAAAAGAAAAAAAGATATATAGCACAAAAACTGCAAAAAAACAAGTATGTTGTCTTTCTGGACAGAAAATGTAAATGAGATTATGATATTGCTTTATCCTCCTACAAGGAGGCTGAGAATTGGTAAGTAGCTAAGTATCTTCACAGAAAGAAAAGGCCACACACTAAAGGTTGCATACAGCTCTGAATAAAGGCGTAAATAGAAATTTAGTTGCTGGAAGATGAAACCAGACAAATTAGACAAATTCTAATTGGAGGAAAATGACAGAAAAGCTGTCTAGTCACTGGCAGAAAATATTAAAGTGGATTTTCCATTCCTCCATATCTCTAAACAGTGTCAAGGTTCATTTTCTGGATTATCTGCCTTAATCAAACAAAACTATTAAAGCAAGTGTAACCAGCTGAAGTACATTGGGCTGGGAGATTAAAGGAAACAAGCAAACAAAACAGGCTGCATGTTCTAATAGTCCTTCCTGAAGTGCTCAGCGAAGAGAAAATCTAATGGATCTCTAATTATTGATGAGATGTCATGTGTCACCTCACAGAAGCTGGCATTGATGTGGAATGAAAGATGGACATGGCATGGTGCCAGGTTTTTAAATGACACAGTAAAGAGTTGGCATTTATTTTTGTGAAGGACAGTCACGCCTCCAGTCTAGCAGGGTTCCTTGCAGGTGCTAATTAGTGTGTAGTTTTCTGATCGGCACTTGAAAATATATGAGTCTCAGCAGCCTTGTGAATCCCAGTTTCAATTTTTTACTACTTTGGGGCTTCTAGTTTGAGGTTTGGGGGGTTTTTTCCCCTGGAAACAGCAATCTTAGACCATTTTGTTCTCCACAGAATGCTTTAGGTTAAATATTAAAATTCACCTGACAGGTTGGTCCCTGTGACTGAATTCTCAGTCTCCATTCAAGCCATTTAGCACAAAACATCTTGGTGAAATGGGGCCCTCTGAGCCCCTTGGCCTTCCTTCTGTAGGCTCAATCATATTGCATATGAAAAGATCTGTCTAATATCTTCCTTCCTTTGCTTTCTCTTACCAGGGCCTTCCTGGCTTGCCTGGACCCCCAGGACCCCCTGGACCTCCAGGACGTGTAGTTATTCTGAAAGGAGTAAGTACTACTGAGGATCAGTTGCTGATCTACCTCTGTAGAAGAAATGTGGTGCTCTAGAAACAGTTGGCAAAGGGAAACATCAAAACTCGTTTCAGGCAACACAGTTTACAGTGAGTGACTTTGCTTGTGTGCATAGGAAAAAATCTCTTAACCGGAGCCACTGTCATGTAAGAGTTTTGCCCCTCGCACACAGAGTGGGAACTGCCAACAGGCCTGTGAGAGCTCCCAGGCAACAAGCTCAGCTCTCTGCTCAAGAGGTGCTGGTTTTTGTTTCCAGGCTTTGTCCCATCACATCTATTAACTAGATCAATTTGGTGTGTTATCTGCTGTGCTATACCTATTTTCATTAAAATAATTTCACTTCCTGTTTCCAATAGACAGTTTTCCCAGTCTCACCCAGACCTCATTGCAAAATGCCAGTAAGTCACACACAGAATCTGCTCTTAGCAAAATGCATGACCATGACAGTACATAACCAAAGTAGTCACATAGATAACCACAGTAGCTTTGCAGCTTTTCTTCTCCCGCTTTCTGCTTTGCACCAGAGATGTGTTTTAGAAAGTCTTCAAAATAACAGATTTTCAACAGTTTAGATACCAAAAATTAGCAATTTATAAAGCATAGAACTAGAAAAACTAAAAGCTTTTGCTTAAAGCACTTTGATTACTTGGCTGTCCTAACATTTTTAATGCCTTTCAAAGTCTCTTGAAGTTTAAGAGTTGCTCTGGGGACTTGAATGTTTATACGTACATATACACACATTTTTCAGTTGTATATATAAATACTGTCTCCATGTTGTCATCTTTAGCTGTTTTCAATTTCCCTGTCCCAAATAAGACTTGTTACATATTTAATTGTGGCATGAAAGTTGCATCAGAAAAGAAAGATCATGTTCTTTATTTGACTCTCAAATGCAGTCTATTCTCATATAAACATTTGTTGTCTCAAGAACGGCAGCAGGACAAGCTCTGCCCCTGCTTTCCAAAAAGAATGACAAAGCCCCCATTGCTTTCAAAGGACTTGCAATCTCACACATAGTATCAAAAGAAAGGAGATGGGGTCAATATTTTCAGAACACCCTGATGCAATTTTTGTTTAATGAATCATGGAAATTAGATCCTGCAATGAACTGTGAACAGAGTTCAGTCCTGGAAGCACTTTCCCTAGGGCAATATTGTGCTGTTAAGCCGTGCTTTAGGTACTTGGAAAGGATTCTGCCTTTGAGAGCCACAGTCCTGCCCTGAATAGTGTGGTGTGCAATATGACTGTCCTACTTTTCTGTTAGATGGTATAGCTCAAAATAGTATTGTGCCCCCTCCTCCAATTTCCATTCCAGTTCTTCTTCACTTACTTTAGAGAAGCAGTTCTTGACTTACACTATACTAGATGCATTGATGCTCATCATCACCTGACCCTTACTACTGAAGAAAGATGCATCACAGCTTATAGATCTCACAGTTAATTAATGATAAATAGTCATTACTCTATGATAATTTCACATTTCTATGGTTTTGGCCTACCACCTCCAGGCACCATCTTTTTACCTCTTTGAGTTCCTCCCTTAAATCTTCCTGCTCCCACCACATAACATTCCTGTATGTGTACCACCCGTGTCTATAATTACATATAGATTAATCAGCCTCACCTCTGGAACCTGATGTAGTTGATCCTTCTTTGAGCTAGACAATCTCCAGAGATGTCTTCCAACCTCATCTCTCCTATGATTCTCTGTGGAATGATCCAAGAAATACAAGCCTACTTTAGCTGAATTTCAGACAATAATAAAAAGTCACTTCTCAAGAAGATTGCAATCAGTGAATACTAGCAGTAACTTTTGTGTGCACAAATAATAGAAACCCATACTTATAAACACCTCTTTGTGCATCTGAGCATGCTAGATAGATTTATCCAACATTTGTGAATAATCTCCTCAACCTATCCGAGTTTATAGATAAGAAGTCTGCTGTACATGCCTACATAAATGAATATCGATAAAGAACTACAGACTGAACCCCACAAGTTTTCCTCATGTGAACTGAACTTCTGAAGTTAATGGAGCTATCCATGTGAGTAAGACTGCTAAGAGCTAATACTACAGGATTAGCCAGATGCAGCACCTTCAATTTATTTTTTCATATGCTTGCTTAGATTCATATAAATAGTACTAGCTAGTACTAAGGTCTGTCCATTTCCAAGCACTGTGCCACTTTTTAATTCCTGCACTGTCCCTATTCTGAAGACAGGCAGTAGAGGCAAGTAGCATGCCTACTGTGACAGGTGGCTGGTCTCAGAACAGGATAGACCAGAACAGCTTCTGCCTCCCAGTTGTGGGCTCAATGCATCTGGAACACAGGTCAACATCAGACCACAGGCATAGCCATGGTCTGATGAAAAATTTATAAACATAGTCTGTTACCTTACAGTCAAAAAATAATTCTGCTTTCAAACGCAGTGATGTAAGTTCAGAATTGTTCTTAGAGAATGAGTTTTCTGATGCTTCACTGGCATGACTGAGAGTAGGATTTGCTGATGCCTCCAAAATGCATGTTATTACCCTTGTGCTGAAAGCATGTTGCATGTTAAAGAAAGCACAATTCTGAAAAAAGCTTGACCAGCTAATACACAGACCTTTTCGAACTGGAGATAATCCCAGAGTGTTGTTATCATATTTTTTGTAATAGCATGCAAATTTTCCAGGCTTTTCATCACACCAAATAATGCACTTCCATTGATTAATGTATATGGATATTTTTTAACAGATTTCTTTGTCTGTAGGTGAGCACTCCCCACCCTGGAAATCAGGAAGCTCTTAATGTCCATGGTGAGTAATTATTTTCTTGTACCTTGGTTTAAATAGGGTTTTTTGTTTTTCCTTGGTTAAGCTCTTTTTGCTTTTTCTTGGCTATTGCACAACTGGGTTTATGGTGGGGGAGGAAGTAGTCTTGCTTCTTTTTCTGGTGTAACTATAAGATCATATCTTGGTCCAATCTCATCATGTAGGCCAAAGAACAAATGAGCCTAGGTCTGCACTTTGAAGACTAAGATTTATAAATTGAGCTATACAATACAACACAATTTCTGCAAGATCTAAGATTAGAAGTCCTCTGTCAGAGCAGAGGTGCCAAATCATTACTCTTTGCTCTGGCAATGTTCTTAAGATGGAAATTTTGAAGTCCACCTGGTACTACATCCCACCAAGTGATCAGGTGGTCTCATATCTCCAGTGTTGGACTGATGGTGTCAAAAACACTTCCACTCTCTGAGTGATGGATACCAAACAAACCTGAGCTTGTAATCAGAGGTCCCATCCTTTTGCTTCAAAGAATGTTATCAGAGCCAACACCTACTGGCTTCTGGAGTCCCTTGGAATATTGCTGAGGGAAAGAAACAACTATTAACAATTCATTCTGTGAGGTGGAGGTGAATTTTCTGATGAGACAGAAGAAATGTTTCTCATCCCCTCCTTCACTAGGAAGGTGAGGACTGTTGAAAAGAAATTGTCTTCTGGGGTCTGAAAGTAGCTAGGAAAAAAACTTGACAGGAAGACAAAGGAAGTAAGAATAATGGGGAAGACGAACGAGAAACGCCACACATGAGGACCCCGGGGCAATTGTCACAAGGCTGGAGACATTTTGTTACTTTTCACTACTTTTAATGGAAAGGGGTTTAAGGACAATAGAGGGTCAAATCTGTGGGGTACAATGATGTCCTGAGCTTTCTCTCTGAATCTTGAACCTGTTTCTGAAGTCTGAACTTGCTTCCCAGTTCCTGTGATCCTGGTATTAAATCACTGTTCCCATCACTGTACAAAGGAATCTGGAGAGTTTACAGTTCAATTAGATAAGTGAGAGCTTGCATGGAAAAACACATGCATGCAAAACAAGTTGCAGTAGTATATGTTATATCAGCTCCAAATGCTGGGGCATGGGTCTGCTTCTGGAAGAAGAGGTGGCTATCTGGGGACCAGATATCATGGTTCAGTGGGCTGATATCAGCAACTGGAACAGATCATCTCCCTCAGCAAGGACTGAGGCACTCAGGAAGACCAAGCCACCATTATTTAAATGGAAAAAAAAGGAAAGAAAAGAAGGAAAAGAGTGCAAGGGATCAGGATAAGAGGCAAGAGTGGACACAGTAAGTGGTAAAGGAAGATATCTTGAAGGAGAGAAAGTCAGAGCTTGCTTGTGTAATCTGTGTATTGGTCTCGATATTTTAAGATGGCCTAAAATATCTACATCTGGACTGGAAAGCTGCCTAGAAAACACCTCTGAAGATGTCACAGTTGAACAGCTAGGGTTCAGCTGACAACTAAGGAAACTGTCTGACTGCACACCTAAGAGACCGTGTGATTGGCCTCAGTGCAACACAAAATGAGTCCCCACTGTTCTGTCAGCAGGCACTTGAACATGGGCTCACAGCTGGAGGCTGAGTCACCAGACAGATCATGGGGAGACCCATGGGAGTATGAGCAGCTTTCACTTCTCATGGCTGAAAGACAAAATAGAAGGGCAGAGAGGAACTGTCTGGAAACTTCCATCATATCACGGGCCTCTGAAAGGGAAGAAGTCCATCTCATTCTTCTGTGTCTGTAGCCATTCTGCTCCAATAGAAGAACTATTTTTCTCACTAAGGCTTTCTTACCAATAAAGTGTTTATTTATTTCTTGCCAGTAAAGTCTTATTTATTATAAGTGGCACCAGGTCATAGAGCATGGACTGGGTACCCAAGCAAGAGATTGTTTCTGTGCTTGGCACAGTGAAATTCACAAATGTAATCTGATTAAGTTAGAAAAGAGCCAATGTTCTTAGTGATCCACTGACTCCCAGCACAAACCACAACTGATCACAGGGGCTGAAGGTATCATAGACAGGGAATAATTAAAAATGACTTCAAGAGATGTGTCATCTACCTGTCATTGTAGTTCAGCACCCTTCCTGTTCTTAACTCAGATTAGAATCACCTCCCCTTAAGATTGAAAAGGCATTTCTTCCTTAAGAAAGTGGCTATAAGATGTTACTGTGGCAGAGTGATGTTATTTAACATGAATTTTGCAAAGATATTAGCAATTACTTAGGCAGAACAAAGAGGGAAATCAGACCTAAGAAGTCTAAATACTCAGGGGATGTCTTACCCAGATATTTTATAAGGTAAGGTTGCCATGAAAGTTGAATAATATCTGGAAAATTATAAAGTTTATCTAGATGTATTTGCGTGCAATTCTAGCCTTAGCTCACCTGGATTGAAAACTATGCTAAAAGCATTTCTGTTCTCAGAGAACATTGTCTTCATTGTACTGCTTTTATGACATGAAGGAGCAATAAACGATAACATTTTTGACATTTATAGTTGCAGATATTATAATTTATTGGTTTGTTTTGGAGTCTGGAGATAGTAGAAGATGTGGTATCAAAGGCAGAGCAATAGCTCAAGAACTATTTCTGCACTTGCCTCAGTGAGATTCACAAATGCTGTGAGAACAGGTTTGTCCAGAGACTCTTGGGCTAGGTGGTTAGGGAATGGAGAGTGAAAGATTGACTTGTAAAAGAGAGATTGTCTTGCGTATGTTGTAATAGAGGACAATCAGGCTGCTATTCAGTGTTCATGAGTGAGACAAGCATATAGGGACTGGAGCCATGTGCCCCACATGTATGGAAAGATCTGCTCTCACTTTTGGTGTTTTATTTGTCACTGCTATAGTCTCTCATGAATTTGTGATGCTTCTCATGGCAGGTGCTAAAGCAAACAGAGATTCCTGGGGCCTGCACAGTTCAGCAGACTTAAAAGGAGAAAAGGGAGACAGAGGTGCTCCAGGACCACCGGGTATGCTAAATCTGACCTGTCATTGACATCCTGTAAAGGAATATGTTTTTAATTTAAAAAGCAATTCAACAAAGTACTTCGATATATACCCCTGCAGCCTCACCTACCTAAAGACCTGTACCTAGGTTCCTTGCTGAATTGACACACAGAACAAGAAAGCCCATAATGTTATCAAAAATGTCTTCTGAAAGGAAGTATCTGTACTGCACATTTGTGAGTATTATGCATGTGTTAAACACAAGAATAGATACTGAAATGTAACTGGCTTCTCAGAGATTTTTTGAAATCTTCAAAGGACATCATGTCCACTTTCTGAGATACCATTTTGTTGTCAATCTTTTTGAGACAACTGGGCTAAAATCCAGTGCTTCCCATTTCAGGGTAACACACGTCTGCACTCCGAGTTCAAGGCAATCATTTGTTGATTGTAGTCCCACTTTCTGCAGGAGATAGGACTAGATGATCTCCATTTCAACAAACTTTTCAATATTCTGTACTCAATTTGCAATAATCATGAAAAGTCTGTGTGAACTAAAAATACCGATTCACTGGTGGTAGGAGCATCACAACAGATGTTCCTCAACAAAGATTTACTTTTGTGTATCAAAACATTGATACACATTGCTAATTCTTACACATACAAAAATAGTTACTGAAACAAGCAATTATTTGAAAAGATGGCTATTACAAGCTCTTCTTTTTCTATACATTTTTTGAAATCTCATATACTGAGGCAAGCCTTCAGTCAGTGTCAGAAATCATTTGAAATAGAAGCAGCAGTATAGCAAATTAATGTTGCTATACCATATTTATAGTCTTTGTCTTCAAATATGCTGATAATAAATACAAAACTACCTCTATGTGGTTATTTCTGTCTCTGTTCCAAAGACACAGTTCTGTTGACTGATGATGATATTTTGGTTATTTTAAGAGGACATCTGTTTGTTCTAATAAAATCTGTTTTCTTGTTTTGTCCTCATTAATTTTTATTCTGATCAATATCCAGAGCCTTAAAATAAGTGATTAGTGCTTCCTAGTCATCAATAAACTTGTAAAAAGAAAAAGCAAGAAGCATTCCTAAACAGAAATTAAGAATATTTTCTTTTCTGTGCTGGTTTATGCACCATGAACACATCTGTTGTCACCCAGGCGCTGTATTTAATGCAGTTATGGTGCTGTCCTTTAATGAAAGATAACACAACTACTCATTGGCCATCCCACTGCTGGCAAAACATATGGAAAAATTTTCTTCTTCCTTGGTTTCCATCAAAAGGGTACTTCCCCTTCACCCTCTGCCCAGCTGCCATTTTTGCAGAAAACTGGGAGTTTTTTCATCTTTGAGCCTTCTGCTTTCAAATTTGCCTGAAATTCCCAATCAGATTCAGAAGTGGTGGCAGACAAGCTAGGGCATGTAAGCCATGCTTTGTTACGAAACCAAACGAAAAATATCTGTTAGATCTAAAGGTTAACATTATATTGTAAATAATTTTCCTTTAAACTCCTAAACCAGTAATGTCCAAAGCAGTGTTTTTAAAAAGAAAATTACAGATAATTATTTTGCTTTATTGTATTTTCTTCATTTTTCAGGTCCACCTCTGCCTCCATCATATTTCAGCCACTTTATTAATAGCATAAAGGTAATTATATCCCATTTGTGTTTTGAGATTTTTTTAAAGTGTACTTTACTATAAATTAAGCATAAAACAGTATAGCATGGTGAAATGTACAAAACAGATAAAAGCAGTAGCAATTGCAAATTATATTAATTTCTTAAACTCCAGCTGCATAGACAAGTTTACGACAATGTATAGAGATAGCAGATGTCAGTAGTATATAAATATCACTTTTGAAAAACCTTTATTATTGGGGCTTTTTACCTTCCCAGTGGTATTAAAGTGAGTCATAATTCACTGTTACCAACATAAGTTGGTATAAATTATCTGCCATAATGAATGCTTCTGTACCCATGCCAGCTAAGGTAAGAGACATCCATTACCTAAAGAGCTTCTAGAAAAATTTAGCTACAATTAACACATGGTGGGGGGAAATAGCATCTGTGTAATACTGTTTATCTTTTAAGCACACTGAATAAAATAAGTTAATGTGATTGAAACCAATTTCCTGGAATCTCTTACAAGGAAGTATACCCATACCTTGATGTGTTTGGTTTCACTGTTCCATTATTCTCTTGACTGCTCCAAGTGACAAGAATGAATACAATATTGAATAGTGAATGTAATATTATTTAAAATGTTTTTAAGTGAACAAGGTTCTTTATCAGTAGAAGATCTGAAAAAAAAAATCAGTTTATAGTTTAATAATGCCACCAAAAGCACTGTACTGTTAGTCTCCATGAAGGACTCTTAAGGCCATCTGGTTTTCAGATTTTGTTTCTGCTTGGCTGAGTGCACCCAAGTTAGTCCTGTGACATAAAGTGCCCCATGCATGCAAGGCAGAGCTGATACGGTTTCTTTGATCTTACAGAATAGTGTCTGTCGCTTTACAGCTTTAGCTACAAAACCTCCTCATTTTTCACCTAGTCCTTCATCTCTGCAAAATGGCATGCCATACAGAAATCAGTCCTGTTTGCTGAGAAACTAAAAAGAAGAAAAGTCAGAGGAGGAGCTAAACATATCCATGTCTGCTGGCTTTCTGCACTTACCTGCCAGTCTTGCTTTGCCCTTCGCCTCTTCTATTCACAGCTTTATTTCTCAGAAAGGTGAAACAAAGTAGACCAAAAAAAAGTTGAAGTAAAAAAGTCAGCAAACGGAAGGAAATAGCGTGAAGAGGAAACTACAATTGCTGTAGCTCATGTTACAAGGAGAGATAATAATCTAGTATTTAAACACTGCTTCGTGCATATCACTCTGTTCCCCAAACTAACTGATAATCTATGATAAAGAACAGGAGAAGAGATGCAGTTCGAAGTGTCTGCAATTGTGTGTGATGTCTCTGCTGCTATCCTGGTACACACCTCAGCCCTTCTGTCCCATCCTATGCACAGTAATCTTCACTTTACCACACACTTTTAAGTATCTGTCCGTTCCATGTCAGTCTTGCTTTGCTTTTTCCTTAATAACAGCAAAAAGCAGAAAGCCAGGCTTTTATGCTTCCTCTGACTTTCTCTTTGCCTCCAGCTACAGCACAGAACAAGGTTTTGCTGGGTAGAAAAGCAGGAAACAGCAACAGAGACATTTTCTCTGCCTCCACCTTACCCCACCTCCCTTAGGCCTTGCCCTGAGACCCTCGCAGCCTCAATAAAGCATTCGTTTTCATTCCACAGCACTGGAAGGGATGTCAAAAAGATTTTAAGCAGATGCTTTTCTTTATTAAGCTCAGACATTTAATGCAACTTTAAAAGATAAGTCCACAGAGTTCTGATCTCAGTTCAGCTCAATGTTTTAAAATATATTCTCTTTAAAGGGTGAAAAAGGAGATAATGGAGTCACTGGTGTAAAAGGAGAAAAAGGAGAACCAAATGGAGGTTTTTTTCTGACAGGACCTCCTGGACCGCCTGGACGACCAGGATTAGTTGTAAGTCATGCAAGCTGTAGAATAGGAATATTTGTGAATATTGCAGAATAGGTATCCATTGTTTTAATTTAGAAGGCACTAAAAAAAGACAAACATCAAGATTGTGCTAGGAACTATATAAAAACTCATAAGCTAACTATTAGGTGAATATGAGAGAGCTGTATTGGGGTAAACACAGACACTTCATTGCCATGCACCGAATTAATTTGCTATGAAAGACTGATGCAAGTTATGATCAGCTGTCTAATACAACTACATCAGTATGTAGATTCATGCTATTAATAGCATTACAAATCAAAGCACTTTATATAACTTGTGACAATACTACTTATAACCCCATAAGGGCCAAAATAGTCTATGTAAAGTTACACAGAGGCTGGCTTGAAAATTTTTTGTCATCTAAATAATTAATCTTACTTTCTATTGCAATAATCCAGAAACACGAATGAAAAGTCCAGTATGTGTCTGGATCATTCCTATAAAATTCAGCTACTGTCTAATCTCTACCTAGTTGTTTTATCTTCTGATACTTGCCACCACAGCTGCTTTGGAATCAAATGCACTAATTCTTTGGAAACTAGATTGGCATCTGGCAATAAATGTGAGCATTGCATTACTCTATTGCCATGTTCTCTGCCAAGGAGCATGAATCACAGAATCACAGAATCACAG
>NW_010196953.1:0-28483 GCF_000695765.1 Mesitornis unicolor
TTTCAGGCTGGTAACACTTAAACCATAACAACTTGTTTTAAAGAGTATGCTTAGATGAAAATAAAATCAGAGGTATTGTCTACTTTTGGTTGCAAGCTTAACATTTCAGAAAATTTTAATTCTAATTTGTTGCAAACACCTTATAGATAGAGAGAAACAGAGATCAAGGAATGATAAAGTTATAAAAAGTTGTACTGTTTTAGCATTGTTTATATCTATTGAAATAGTTCTAAAATTGAAAGAAGTAAACTGTGTTTTTTAGACAGGTTTAAAAGAGTTTAGAACAGAAGGAAAATTAGTGTAGGTAATGGACAGAATAGACGGGGGAACAGAGAGGACAAGGTAATTTGAATACATAAGAAACACTTCTTTTAATGAGCAAAGATGTGTGCCAACCTTGATGCTTTTGAACTTCATGTTATACACATTCATTGATCAGGAAGATACACTGAATTTAATATGCTAGAATGACAGAATGGTTAGAATTGGAAGGGACATTAAAGATCATTTAGTTTCAACACACCTGCCTTGGTCAGGGACACCTCCCACTAGACCAGGTGTCTCAAAGCCCTGTACAACCTGGCCTTGAACACTTCTAGGCAGGGGCCATCTATATCTTCACTGGGCTACCTGTTCCAGTGTCTCACCACCCTCACAGTAAAGAATTTCTTTCTAATATCCAGTCTAAATCCACCCTATTCCAGTTTAAAGCTATTCTCCCTCATCCTATCACTACCTGTCCTTGTAAAAACTCCCTCCTCAGCTTTTCTGTAGGCCTCCTTCAGGAACTGGAAGGCTGCAATAAGATCTCTCCGGAGCCTTCTCTTCTCCAAGCTGAACAGCTGCAACTCTCTTAGCCTGTCCCAACAGGGGAGGTGCTCCAGTCCTCTGATCATCTTTGTGGCCCTCCTCTGGACCCACTCTAACAGCTCAATGTCCTTTTTGTGTTGAGGGCCCCAGAACTAGACACAGAACTCCAGGTGGGGTCTCACGAGAGCAGAGTAGAGTCACCTCCCTCAACCTGCTGGCCACGTCTCTTTTGATGCAGCCCAGGATGTGATTGGCTTTCTGGGCTGCAAGTGAACATTGCCATGTTGACTTTTTTTCAACCAATATCCCTAAGTCCTTCGTGTTATATGGGGAGGGAAAAATAAGAAAATCAATTTGTTATGTTCCTTATTAAATAGAAAAGTAGCCTTACTAATTTCAGTAAGACTTCTAAATGCTTAGGAAGTCAGCAAGAAATTCAATGCAGGCTTTTCCAAATACCAAAGGGTAACTAGGCTATTCTTTTTTAAGCTAGTTTCTCTGTTTCTTTATAAAATTATCCTTTCCCCTCCCCTCCCAATTCAGTGTTTCTTCTGAAACTGATACCTGCGTAGTTCAAGACTAAAGTCCAGCCTTTTTTTCTGTCTCTTGACAGTTCAGTACTTTTGTAATCACACCAAACTGAAAAGGCACCATTATACCAAGGCACTTTCAAAGAACTGGCTAACAATGGTAGGTTAAAGAGGCATGATGGTATGGTAACTGTATTCCATAACAGGGAGATTTTTAAATTAATGAAGTTTGGTTTAGTTTGTATGCAGAGCTGAACCAAAGAATTTCAACCATGTGAGGATATTCTGTTGAACAGGAGAGCAGTTGATTTATGCATATTGTGGGGTGAGGGCAATACCACATCTTGGCTAAGAAGCATGAAGAAATCAGGAAACTATGCTATTCATTTTTTAATTATATTAACCCAGTTTGTTCACTGAACAGGAAATGTATGGGTTTGGATACTGGATATGGCTACACTTCTGCTGGATATAAGTATTTATTTTGAAAGTTGTTGGGAGGAAAATTGATAGCCAGTTGATTTTGTCCAAAAACAGCTTAAAAAAAGGGATTAAATAACTATTATTAGTAGTTTTAACCCCTCTTCCACCACATGTATACATGGTTTTAACACTTTCAACAAGGGTGAAAGTTTTTTTTTACTTGAGTTACCAGTATATTTTAGAAAGTACTAGAGATTATAAAGTAGTGGTAATAAACTAGTAATTATTTTTGTCTCCAGTGCATCCATCTTCCTTAGTTGTCATGTAAACTTGTTATGAAAGCAGAGACTCAGAAGAAGCCTTTAACTACTCTGACCTTAAGTCATTCCAGGGTGGAATTTCCAGATATTCAGAGTTCACAGATATGAAGAAAAAGTTGTAAATACTTTTTCCTCTCAGAACACTTTCTTTTTCACAAGTAATATGGGGCACCTGTCCAATCTGTACCACCTATCTGTAGCCCCAGAACCCTCTACCCACTAACAATTGTCAGAACTTCTGTAGTTACTCCACCCCCTCTAAAGTTAAAAGTGTAATGAATTAGAAAGTATAAAGAACTGACAGAAAGCTTATCACTATTGTTTCTTAAGTAAAAATACTAGATAATCCTAAAAAAGAGACAATAGGAAGGGCAAAAAATATAGATTGCACAGGTGCCTCAGGCTCTGGACTAGTCATATTACATGATTGTCTGTGATGATAGAAGATCAGATCTGATGATCACAATGTTGTCTGCCAAAACTGGACATATACATACATACATACATACTTACGTACTTGCATCTGTCCGTGTGTATTTGTATGTATATGAAGTAATTTTGCCTAGTGCAGGGAGTGTGTTAACTCACCATGGTGCTTCTATGTGTGGCTTTTAACGTCGTACACCTCTTGTTACTCTTTTCTGTGCGTCATATTATAAATGAAGATGATATTCTAGTGTTTTGTTCATGTATCATCCAGGAGACTTGGGAGAAAAGGAATTTCTTTTTTGTTCCTTGTGGAATTGATATCGCTGCATTGTGTCTTACTAGATAGAGGCAAGCTATTCTTACTCTGATCAAAGCAAGTTTCTGCTAAATTGTAAGCTGCATTAAGGAGGAAATTATCCTATATTATTATAATATTTCTTATATTGCTTCCTTTCAATCAATAGTACATTGCTAAAACACTATTATATAATGATTACACTAATGTATGAACACATAAAATGTTTAGATTGTAAGTTTATAATGTAACATGTTATTAAAAATATGTCTTAGCAGTATGCAAGCTGTGTTCAACAATACGGTGAACTATAAGCATCTGCAGTCTTAGAAAATCAGAGTATTTAGTAATAAATTTATAAAATAAGAGGGTCAGGAATAAGAGTTGAAACAGGTGTTTATCCAACTCAGCATAGTGATCTATTTCTATTTTTGAAGTACTTAAGTATTTTAGTGTGTAATTTTGTAGTACTTATCAATGCAACGTGCTAACAGGAGGATATGTCAACAATAATGTATCCCGTCACAGTTGTGTTTGGAGAGGCAGTCAAAGGCTTGCCTACTCCATAGTAAACTTAGTACACTTACCTGGTTTTTGTGCTCTGTTTCATGGATTAAATAATTCTTAAAGAAGATATCGCAAAGATTTACCATATCTATATTAAAGATAGGTAATTAAATCTGAATCTGTTCAGTTTACTAATAAATGATCCAAGGAAGACATTTGGTATTTATGACTAAGCATAAGCCTATACAAGTCAAATGAGAATTCAGCCTTGATACCTTTGATGCTCATATTCTCTTTACTATCTATAGTTTTACACTGCTGATTAATTTATTCTGAGTAATTTATTCTGCTACTTTAGACTGTATTCACTTGTGTCTCAACTGCTTTTGATGCCCAACTTTATCCAAAATATCTCACTTGAAATCCTGTTTGGAGACATGAGTTGAGGTTTGTTTTATACTGGTATATGGTACCTGGCACAGAAAGGTATTTGTTTTGAGCAATGTTTTTGTGTTTTGTTATCTCATAAAAATAGTAAATTGAGTATGCAGTGCTCTTTCTGAGCAACAAAAGGTACATGATACATTGCAGTTATTTTTCATAGATGGGGTTGGAAGGGACCACAAGAATCATCTAGTCCAACCTCTCAAGGTAAAAGTATAGTTTAAATGAGATAAGTCGGCACCCTGTCAAGCTGACTCTTAAAACTGACCACCATAGGGGAATTTACCACTTCCCCTGGGAGATTATTCCAATGTCTGATTGATCTCATGGTAAAAAAAATTCTTCTGGAGTTCAGTCAGAATCTCTCCAGAAGCAACTTGTGTCCATCACCCCTTGTCTTTTCCATGTGACTCCTTGTGAAAAGGGAGTCTCCGTCTTCTTGATAGCCAGCCTTTATGTACTGGTACATGGTGATAAGGTCCCCCCTAAGCCTTCTCTTCCCAAGGCTGAACAGGACCAGTTTTCTCAGCCTTTCTTCATACAGGAAGTCTTCCAGTCCTCTGATCATCCTCGTGGCCCTTCTCTGGACCCTTTCCAACCTGTCCACATCTTTTCTGTATAGCAGGGACCAAAATTGTACACAGTACTCAAGGTGTGGTCTGACCAGTGCTGAGTAGAGAGGGATATTGACTTCTTGATCTCTGCTGGTGATGCCCTTTTTAATGCAACCCAGCATCCTATTGGCTTTCTTTACAGCTGCAGCACACTGTTAACTCATGTTGAGTTTGTAATCCATGAAGGTCCCCAGGTCCCTTTCCACAGTGCTGCTCTCTAGCCAGGTAGAACCCAGTCTCAACTGCATTCTTGGATTATGTTTTCCCAGATGCAAGACCTTACATTTGTCCGTGTTGAACTTCATACAGTTCCTGATAGCCCACTCATCCAAACTGTCCAGGTCTTCCTGGAGGGTGGCTCTCCCTTCTGGAGTGACAACTACCCAGTCATTTTGGTGTCATCAGCAAACTCCATCAGGGAGCTCCTGATCCCAACATCCAGATCACTAGTGAAGATACTAAATAGTATCGGGCCCAATATTGATCCCTGAGGGACCCCACTTGTGACTGGTTGCCAGTTAGAGAATGAACCATTTACTACCACCCTCTGAGAACAGCCCATCAGCCAGTTCTCCACCCACTGCACAGACCACTTAGCTACGTTGTAGTTTGTTAATTTTTCATGGAGGAGGCTGTGGGGGACCATGTCAAAAGCCTTGGAGAAGTCCAAGTAGACAACGTCCACCGCTCACCCTGCACCAACCAAATGGGTTACTCTGTCAGAGAAAGCAATCAGATTTGTTAAACATGATCTGCCCCTGGTAAATCCATGTTGGCTTTTCCCAATCACATGTCCCAGTTTACTGGTGATGTTACTCAGGAGGATTTGCTCCATAATCTTCCCGGGGATTGACGTGAGGCTAATTGGCCTATAATTACCTGGGTCCTCCTTGGAACCCTTCTTGTATACAGGGATGACAGTAGCCTTCTTCCAGTCTTCGGGCATGTCTCCTGAGCTCTATGACTTCTCAAAGATTATGGAGAGCGGCCTCACAATGACATCAGCCAGCTCTCTTAGCACCCTTGGGTGGATGGCATCTGGGCCTGTCGATTTATACGGGTCAAGCTCCTGTAATAGTTGACACATCAGCTCTTCCTTCGCTGATGATGAGTCTGTGTCTGCTTCAATATGAATAGCTGTTTCTATGACCTGGGACCCAGCAGCGCTGGTAAAGACAAAGGTGAAGAAGGTGTTGAGGACCTCCGCCTTTTCAATGTTTTTGGTGACTAGTTCACCTCTCCTGTTAAATAGTGGCCAGTATTCTCCTTCTGTTTCTGCTTGCTGTTAACATACCTGAAGAATCCTTTCTTGAAGTTTCTGACATCTCTGGCCAATTTCAGTTCAAGCTGAGCTTTTGCTTTCCTAACTGCATCCCTGCACACCCTGGCAATGCCTTTGTAATTTTCAACAGGTGATGTTCCACTTTTCCATCTCTGGTACATTTCCCTTTTTGTTATGAGCAGGTCCAAAAACTTGCAGTTAAGCCAAGGGGGTCTCTTGCTCTGCCTGCTACCTTGCCTATAGAGAGGATGAACTGGCTTTTTGCATCTAGGAGAGTATTCTTTTACAGAATTCCTTCCAATTGAGCCCTAAGCAAGCTGAAGTCTAAAGACCTTTGTCTTGGAACTAACCTTCAGCATGCTCAGCAGTATCCCAAATTCCATGGTGTTGTGACCACTGCAGCCAAGGCTGTCCCTAACTAAGATATCAGAGGTACCAAGGGTTCAAATATAAACTACAGATGATAAATTTTTATCTAAAGAGTGCAAGCTCGAACTGTGCAGAAGCATAGAACAACAGAGAAACGACAAATATGTAAAATACTGCATTTTGTGATGAAAGCACATAGAAAGTTATAAGATAAAAAAGCAGTTACATTATCTTCAAGTGTGGGAAAAAAAGAAGGCAGAATTGTTCCTGCATTAACACTTAGCTAAGGGTACTGAATATCATCTGTGTTTCTGCTTGCCAGTATCCGACTTTCCTTCCCTTTGCTCAAAAAAGAGTATTACTTTCTGATTTAGTCTTCACCCTGTGTCCCTACTGCAAGCTCAGTAAACATATGTAAAGTTTTATCTTTACAAATCTGTTTAATTAAATTAGAAATACAAGAAATGGAAATACTACATGTGCGTTCTGTGCTCTAACCTTCATGTGCAGGGTTAGTGATGTCATCTCACTGGGATGTAAACTCAGATGCTACGCTACCCAAGAGATAGGTTTGGAGTCAGTGAAGTAAGGAAGTAGTCGCTGTTTCATCTCAGCTTGGAGTTTGTGTTGCAAGCAGAGAAAGCAGGGCTGGGTGATTGCGCTCTGTTTTTTCTGGGATTGCCAAAACTTTTTGCTTGCTCTCAATAAGAAGATGGTAAGTAAATTCACAGAATGATTAATATTGGAAGGGATGTCTGGAGATTGCCTAGCCTAACTCTCCTCTTTCAAGCAGGGTCAGCTAGAACAGGTTGCTGAGGACTTTGTTCACTGGGTTTTGAATATCTCCAAGGATAACTCACTGTGCTAAAGCTTAGGACTCATGTCTGTTTCATTTATGTCAGATGCATTGTAGGAAAAGCTTAGAAGTTAGTTAGAACTTGTATTCATGTCTCCTAAATCTAAATCCTAAATTACAGGCTTGATTGAAATTGAGAAATTATAATTTAATTTCTCCTACTGAAGCCAAGGTCCTATAGAACAGATAAGTGGTTCACAAAATCAAAAAAGAAGCCCCATGATGAGCAGGCCTCTGGTTCCTGCCTCCCTAATTCCACCTGCTTCAGCAGCCTTTGGCCAAAGATAGAACATAAACCTGCCAAACGGGAAACAAAATATATTACTTGTGTGTGATACTAGGCTTTTCTTTATTGTGCTTGCTGTCCAATTTTGTTAATCATTTGTTCTTGCTGTGTATTGAAAGAAAGAGTATGGATTATGTCCTTAGTTTAGCCTTGCCTGTAACTTACTACTGTGACATATCTGCTGAAAGGTCAAAATGAGAGACAGCTGTGAAAGGAAAGTGTATGAACTAGCTTTTCCCTTCTTCAGACTACTTCCTGGAAAGGTGAGAGGTGACAATACTTTGGCTGCCTTCTAAAATAAACCAACTTGTTCTGTATTCTCATAAGGTCTATTTATGCGTCTGAATCTTGGACAAAGACAGTCTACTGTTTCCAGTTTCATATATGCAGTAGATTAGAAGTGCTGCCGAATTACATCATCAGGGTGGAGGTTGTGTTTTAGACACTCAAGCAGGCAAAAGGAAGCACAGAAGGTAAACAATCTCTGTTCTCAAGAATCTGGCAAATAAGAATCACATTTGAGGTACTTGAATTTCCTTATGCATTGTACGTGTGGTTTAGATGCTTTAACATGGTTTACCATTAAAGAGAGGATACCTGCTTCAGTTTATGGACTTGAGAACTCCTCCTAAATCTTGAAAGTACTGACTCTATCATATGCATAAGCACTTTCTTTTTTGTTAAATGATTTGTATGTGCTAACAATTGCAGAAATAGGTTGAGTGTGTTATTGCTTCCCATCCTTGTCTGTCTCTGGTTTTTAATTGAGTTACTAATTGCTTTATGAGGTCTAGTTAAACTGGAAGTGATTATTCTTAAATGCTTAATTTGCAGATGCTGATATTTGATAGGTACACATAACTAGACATAAGATCTAGCAAAAAAATTGTATACTTGTGACTTAGTGGATGTAACAGACATTGAATTCCTTAATGATGAAGATGCTTAGCATGTAAGTCATGTTCCTTACATTAGTATGAATGTGTACTAATGATCGTCTAGGAGAGACTGTGTGGTTAAAAGCATAGGCAGTGTGTATGAAGGGAGTCAGTCTTTAGGATTGCAGCTACTGCATGAGCCTTTCCTAGTGTTTTGTTGTTTTGACCAGCAATAAGGTAGTGTTTTGCTGCTTGTTAGATGATCTGAATGAGAAAGAAAATCAAGTGAAGATTCTGATAGCAAATCAACATTACAACTGGAGAGGTTAGGCATCTCTAGGTAATAGGGGAAACAGACAACTGGATGAGAGGTCCAAGAAGGTTAAAACTAAGAGTATGAAGAGAGATGTTTGGCTCTGACCAGATTATCATATCGGAATCTTGATTTTTTTAATATAATAATGTAATAATGACCAATACAAAGCACTTGTCTAATTTTAAATTCAGCAAATTTAATGCAGTTATTTTAATTTCAGTATAGGAAATTCCATATGATACAGTAAAATAATATAATGCATAACACAATGAAATCCTAACTTCAGTCTTGTATAAATGATCTTATAGTCAAATTTGGCTAAGGTCCTTAAGGTGAAGTACCTGAATCAATTAAAAGCTATAGAAATGTGTCTGTGCTTGTCATTACATACAAGAATAGTATGAAATCTATAGATGAAGAGTTAAGCAATTACATAAGTCTTCAAAAAATTGGGATTTAATTCTCAAATTTAAGTCTCAGTAGATTTCCTAAAGTTTCTAAAATTAATTCTTAATGAAAAAAGTGTTGTAACATTTCTTGAAGCTACTGCTTTAGACATACACAGGTCAAGTTTCAGCCAAATACTTTTGATTTGTAAAGTATGAACAAGACTAAAGCTTGTCTCGATTTTCTCTTCTTAAATTTAAGTAGAAATATCCTTAATGGATTTCTGTCACAGTTATGGCATCCATTAATACATCATCCAGCAATGGAGTTATGAAGATGCATTGCTTATTCTATACATCCTGAGTAGATACAAGTGACAATAACATGTACAGAATTATAAAACACTGAAGTTCTTAATACATAAAGAACACAAACATTTGTTAAAAATGAAAACTAAATCACAAACACCTGCACACCACTTCTAGCAAGCAGAGGAAGTTAGATGAAAATGTTTTTACACTTGTACCTTTTTTCTAGTCCAAGGGTAACATGCATTTTTTTTTTGTTTGAATTAACAAATTTAGAACTACCACATTGATCAGAGAGTTGGTATTTGTTTTTCTCTCTTGGTACAATGCTGCCATTGCAATATTATCATTTTCTTCTAACTTCCTTTGAAAATTATAATGCAAATTAAAAAGGATTTTTCTACTTTCTGAAAGCGTCTTGATTTTCTTTCAGCTACAGAAGTCTTCTCATTTATTTGGTTTCCTACATAAAACAGGTAGAAATTCTATTATTACAGCTCTGTAATTTCTGAGCACAATACACTTTACAATTACAGAGACAGAAAACGTAGCTATTCTGTATACACTGGTAGCACAAGATAGCAGGTGAAAATTGGCCTCTTAAATATGGTGCAAGCAAGTACTTAAAAAAACTGGTGTTATTTGCAGATCTTCTGTATATGGTCTTTAGTGGCCAACTAGATGGATGTCTTGAAAATCTAATTCAGAATTAGAAACAAAAATTATCAGTAAAAAACACCCCACCTAAATCAACTCCTGGCCTGAAGAAGCACAGTAATGTAGATGTATCTGAAACCCAAGAAAAGACTAAGAAGCAATCTCTAGGGTTCTGCACTTATTAAATGTTGTAAGGTTTTTGTTACTGTTATATGGATTTGCATGTATCCGGTCCATGCAGGTAGACTGAGGTTGGTGGATCTTCCCAGATGCTGGTGCTTACACTACAATTTCATTTGCAGTATTTGTGATTGAGCACTATTGATTATTGTAATAGTATGACTAGTTTAGGCAAAAATTACTTTACAGATTTTGATAGAGAATTTTATAAGTAAAAACCGATACCAATTACTCACTTCACAAATGGAGGCAGGAATTCTGAAACAACTTATTATTCCAACTGTTATTTTTATTAGCTGCTTTTACTTCCTTCTCATTTAATTTGAGATGTATGAACTTCAGGTGCAACATATGTTCATTTAATTTTTGACTAGTAATGCTTTATCTGACACAGGAAGTATACTAGAAGAGAGTTATAGGTAAATGAAATCCATTTTTCTAATATAACACATTCTAATTTTGCCTTCAGAATCAAAATACAGTAATTTGAAATAAGAGGTAATGGTAGCTGTCTCTAAAGTGCTTCCTACTCCTACCATCACCTAATGAGTATTACGATATAAAATTGAGCATAAAGGGACTAATGAGAAATCTTTTAAGAGTGAGTGAAATATTAATGCTAGCATTATTCTTTCTGCTTTAAAGTTGCATGTTTTAGTTCACAATAGAGAGAAAGAGTTGATATTCCATTAATGAAGATATTCCATTAATGTCAAAGAAATATTTTTTTGCATTTTGAAGTATTTCCAGTACCAATGTTGATTAACTATAATGACTATGTCTTGAGAAGAACTGAAAGTTTTCACATTCAGATTCACTAGGTTTATAAATAATGTGTTTGCTATTATCAAAGAGGTTAATACTGTAAAAATGGATATAAGAAATCAAAATATCTTAAATTCTGTTTAAACTAATAATTAGTTATACTAAAAAGAAACAGGGCTTGTAGACCTATTTTATGCAAATATGAATGAGTACTTTTGTTTTTATCAGGTTAATAACTCCAGTTCAATGGATTTCAAATTTCCTTAACAGTATAAGGAACTAAAGTCTGAATGTTTTGATCAATATGACTAAGAAATAGAAAAAGCAATTAAAATAATTTGAAGCATGGTGACAACAAAAGAGCATTTTTTGCTTCTTCAAATTAATAACAATTCCAATTTCTCCACTTGGAGGAAAAAAAAAAAGGAATGTGCAGTGAATATCCTACTTGTGCAAAATAGATTTCTCATGCAGAGAACAAAGGGGGATGAACAGTGTCTTGAGAGATCAAATTTTATTTGTCTTGTGAACATTGAAATGAACTTCACTTATTTGAGTCGAATGTTTTGTTTAAAAACATCTTGTCCCCACATAGAACAAACTAATCTATTTCAAATAAAAACTTGAGAGCTTTATCTGATTCTTTTCCAAACCACTATGTAGGAAGCCTCATTTTACAAGAAAACATAAGTGAAAGACAGTAAGTGCATACTATGGTTACTGAGCACTATCTAAATTTGTTTTCCTGATCAGTTATGCCCCCAAGAACATACACATGGAACTGTTACTTTCAAATCATACTCTGTTCTTGGCCTGTTATCTTCATTGCCATCTTAAAAACATGAGATCCCTTGTTGTAGTCTCATTTCAGGACAAAAAAAGTAATCAAGACTCCTGGCTAAAGTGGCAGAATTTAATTAAGTTGATATTTAGAACATACACAAAAAAGAATTATTTTCTCCTCTTTTGCTGATACTGTGGAAAGTGGGCTTCAAAATGCTGAAGTGATCTGGCTGAAAATGTTAAATCAGTCCTATTAAATTAGAAGAATTCTTTCTTGTTTAGACAAAAGAAAACCAATAGAATGGGGTGGCACTTCTGCCAGTTTGCTTACTGCCAAATGCTGTAGATTTTCCTTTTTGAATAGGCAGAGAATGATTTAGTTGATGATCTGTTAGTTCTTTTACTTGCTGAGATATGATGATAAGCAGAAATTAAATATCTCAAGAACTGGTTGAAATTTTAGCAGTGCAGTGACAAAACTTAGTTTTTTACCTCAGTGATACAGAGGTCAAACTGGAGTACTTCTTCCTTCTAAATACGAAGGAGAGACCTGGGCAGGCTGTCTCTGTTTAAGGCTTAGGGCAAGCCCAGGGAGCAGGATTTTCTCTCTATTGTCCCCTACACTCCCAGGGGAGGATTAAAAAAGAGGGAATAGAGAAAAAAGATGCTTCACACAAGGTTGGAAGTTAAGACTGTAACAAGTTTAATGAAAAAGCAACAGGGGAAAGGAAAAGGGAGTTATTAAGGGACAAAGGATATTTAACTATATACAAAACCAAATCCCAGTAGTCCCGAGTGGAAGTGTCCGAGCAGTGCCTCGTGGCTGCTGTGACCTGTCACCAGGGACCACAGTGGTGCCGGGAAGCAGATGGTGGTGGATGCTGCCAAGCACGTGGAGGTAGCCCCAGCCGTCCTGAGAGGCGACAGGAAGCAGCCCAGGAAACCAGGAAAAGCCCGCGAAAACCTCAGGCCTCCTCAGTTTTTTATAGACTGTGGCTGGAAAGGGGAGGGAACAGTACTGATCTCTGACCCCCCAGGGTCCTACAGACACCACCTGTCCTTCTCTTTCAGGCTGGTAACCCTTAAACCATAACACAGGCTAATATGTCAGACTGATGTGTTGGAGATCTGGGGAGTGTAGCAGCAGCAGCAGAGAATAGCACCCACATCCACTGCTGCCAATAACCACCCAGCATGGCACAGCTGACATGTTGCTCACAGTTAGATAGAAGGGTGTTTTTTTAGAATCATAGAATCATTAAGGTTGGAAAAGACGTCTAAGATTATCAAGTCAAATCATCAACCAAACACCACCATGCCCACTAAACACATCTATGTGTCTTTTGAACATCTCCAGGGATGGTGACTCCACCACTTCCCTGGGCAGCCTGTTCCAGTGCTTGACTACTCTTTCAGTAAAAAGAGATTTCATAATATCTAATCTAAGCCTTCCCTGGTGCAACTTGAGGCCACTTCTTCTTGTCCTATCACTAGTTACTTAGGAGAAGAGACCAACACCCACATTCGCTGCAGTCTCCTTTCAGGTAGTTGTAGAGAGCAATAAAGCCTACCCTCAGTCTGCTCCAGACTAAACAATCCCAGTTCCCTCAGCCACTTTTCATAAGACTAGTTTTCTTGACCCTTCACCAGCTTCATTGCCTTTCTCTGGACACACTTCAGTGCCTCAATGTTCTTCTTGTAGTGAGGGCCTCAAAACTAAACACAGTATTCAAGGTGCAGCCTTACCACTGCTGAGTATAGGGGCACAATCACTTTCCTACTACTGCTGGCCACACTATTTCTGATACAAGCCAGGATGCTGTTGGCCTTCTTGACCATCTGGGCACACAGCTGGCTCATGTTCAGCCAGCTGTTAACCAGCAGCCCCAGCACTTTTGCCTGAAGTGAACCAAGTGCTCTTACAACTCTTATCTGGAAAAAAATGAAGACTAAGCTTGGCTGGCGGAAGGCAAATGAATGTCTGTGAACAGGTAGTTCTGAAGAGGGCTATTACTTTCTCAACTAAATTTTCATCTATTTTTGTCCAATGCTTTTCTATGTTGTTTTAATTTTATCATAAAAAGATCATCCAAATGTAGTAAGTACTGTAACCAGACTGAAAATAGTAGTGCTGAAAATTTAAGAAATACCTGGTGAGAAACCTCAAGACTATGTGTGTCTGACTGTCCAAAATCTTTGGATTATTTTACACATATATGGATGTATGTATATACATGCATAAAAACCACCACCAGCAAAAACACACTAGGGACATTCTAAACAAAGACAAAGAAAAAGCCTGATAGAAAAATGGTTAGATGACATTGTGTAAAATTCCTTCTCTCTGACAAGTGAAGTTTGGTTTAATCCAAGTTCTAGGCTGTATTCTTGCCTCGAATGCATGATTGTACTCAGGCTGGATGGGAGAATTTTGATGCTCCTGTAATTCTTTGACATATGATATAATCTAGTATAACTGGTCATCGTGCCAAAGGTGATTATGTCCTACAGCATGAATGCCAGCATTAGTTTATTGTCATTGTCAGAAAGACAAAATTGTTGACTTAAGATCATTTAACTCATCAATGGGTCGTGTTTTTCAGCAGCCCAGGGAAATATATTTTTGAACACTTGCAGCTAGTGCGGTGATAGCAGAGGATTTTTTATTTGTGTTTACTTAAGGATTCATTAAGAACACCAGCCTTGCATGGTAAATTTAAACCCCAAGCAATTTGTACTTGCAATGAGAACCTTTGTACTGCAGAAAAGAAATCTCATCACAAAGATGACAGAGCAGATGAAGGACTGATTTTTTTTCATTTATATAACTTAAGCTCTGTATTTAAATTTTCTGGTTTTTGAAGATTAATTATGTTTGATAGCTACTAAAATGAAGCAGTGTAAGCATTAATCAAAATCCTGTGATAAAAAATGTTAACTTCCTTGACTCCTGTATGTAATTGTTGCATAATTAATTGTCCGAAGTATTGGATGACAAGTTTCCTTAATACTTAAGATTAAAAGAAGGGCAGTGGCATGAATTTCTTAGATTACTAGTACAAGAAACCCATATCTTGTCACATTACTGCGTATGTAGTTGTCATATGGATGGTATGGCAGTGACCGTGCAGTTGTATAGTCACAGCCTCTCTTTGTCCTCTTCTTGAGTTGTGGGGGAATTTTCATCAAAAGAAGATCTCTTGTTTGGTCCAGTGACCTTCCTCAATTCATAATGCTGTAAAAAACCAAAACCATTTATGTATACATATATACATACAATTAGCTATATTCAAATACTTCACTAGGAAATAAGGTCCATCTGGGAGAGGAATGTTTATGCATATATTCTCTTTATGAATTAGAGTTTTGGGAAAGATACAAATACAAAACATGACTACCAACTGATGCTTTTCAAAGAAATATACAGCACAGTTACAAGTTTTTTATACAAAAAGACTTTAATGACTAACTTTCTTTGTTCAAGTGCACTGACTGAAAAACTTAAACTATGGGATAAGGTAGCTCAGGTTAGGATTGTTACTGAAGTACTCTGAAGATATTTGTCTCATCCTTTCAGAAAGACCTTAGTAACTGTCATGTTAACAGATCATACTTCTCACTTGGCTGATCATTCTGATATTACTCTTGAAAGCTTGCATGAGTAATGTGCTGTCCAGTAAACAGCCTAGATTTTTGCCAATGCTGGGAGCAGTCATCAGGTTGTGTTGGGTCCCAGAGTGGCTGGGCTGCGCTTGCCCTGAGTGGGGCTAAGCTGGGTTTACCCCGTGCCCCATAGCCAAGTGCAAATTGCCCAGCCTGTCTGAGCTCCAGATCTGTGAGTGCCCCTGGAGAAGAGGCTGACAGCCCCAGACAGTCCCTGCTGGACAAACAGCACCAGGAGATACTGGGAGGCTGCAGGGCAGCTTTCACCCCTTCCCTGGGTGTCTAGCGGGGAAGGAGCAGGCTGGGATATATGAAATTTAAAGTACATGCATGAAAAGAAAGTCAGAGACTCCAGGGCTGAGGAGGAAGGGAACCCACCACCACCACCATCTAATGTATCCCCACTAAGACTTGGGGATGCTGACAAGTCACTATATGACACCCTCCCCACTACACTCTTCCTTACACAGATGAAAGTGTCAGCCTCAGGACCCAGATGGGTATTAGAAGGCTGAATGTAACACCAGACAAAAGGGTATTAATAAGTTTTCTACTATAGTAATATTACAGATGGTTCCATCTGTTAAGGTTTTTTTTGTTTGGATGGTATTAATATAATTGGTGTAAAGGTAACTGCCTTTTTAAATTTAATTAGGGTATTAAGATTTTAAACAGACTACCAAGATATTTATGGTTTAAAAAAAGAAGCTTTTTTTTTTCTTTTTACTGTAAGAGGATCTTGATGTAACTGGGGATAGGATCAATTCATGGAAAGTAAGATGTTGCATTGTTAAAATCCTGAGCTGAACATAAATCCATCTTCCCTAAGTGGTTGCTGGGCTCTGGCAGATTTCTTCCATCTGCAGCTATTCTGCTTAAGCTTTTCTTTGAATGAGAAATTGCATGGCGATAATTGTGAGTGTGGACTGCTCCAAGTTCTGGCAGGGACTGTTGCAGAAAAAAAACACAAACCAAAACACCATGTTCTGTCTCTTTCTAGAAGAAGTTTTTCTGTAAGGGATGAACGTTTCAATAACATTTGTTCTAAAACTAAGGATATTTGTGACAGAGATAAATGTGTCATGCTTAGGAAGTTTGAAATGGGGAGGTATGTCACTGAACAGTTTGCACACACATTGTAAACGTGTGACTTGATTTAGAAAAAGCTTCTTTAGCAACATCTGTAGGTGTTATATGTGTGTAATTCCTGCCACTGACAGTAGTGAGAAGAGGTGTTTTTTGTTAATGATGTTTCAAGGTGAGAGGCTGTGATAAAATGAAAAGAAATTCTTTGGCTCAGAGTTCTAACTCACTACCATTGCACTTCAGGGAGCTGATTTTTGACTGGGATATAACTGTCTAAGAAGCTGCATTTGCAATCAATTGCTTGCTGAACCCTGAGATGAAATCTTCTTGTGCTGCTGTTTTTCCACCCACATTGGTTTTGAGAGGGAAGGGTCAGGGAAGAGAGGTAAGGGTGTACACCTGTGCACTGAAATGTGGTGGAAAAGCAGAGTACTAGGGCTTCTGTTTTCATCTAACTGTTTGCATTAGTGTTATAGCTATGAGAAAAGTATGATGTGGTAGTGAGAATCTCATCTGTTCAGTGCATTTTCCTTAAAGCACATCTTTGAATAATTTTATAATCACATGCAAGCTAATATAAAAACCTTCTTCTTTTTTGCCTTATAAATACTTAGTCTCTTAAGCAGTAAGTTTAGTTAATATCACTTTGAAGGGAATTTATTCAAGGTAACTGGCCAAACTCCTTTAAGAAGTAAAATTCATAGCTATATTGAGGTGATCTTTTAAAATATTTTTCAGAATAATTATATTTAAGAAAACATTACAATGTTTTATTTTTAAAGTATTAAAAACCCCCAAACTTCCAATTCAGAATCATCAAGTGAGCTCATTCAGAATGTCCAACATACCATATTTTGCTTTTCCAAGTTTATATGTTATAAAACAGTGAATGGTAGAGACAGTGAATTATAATACTGGCCACATGACATGTGCAGTACAGTAGTCAGTAGGGAGAGGTTGGTGATTTTTTATTTAACTGCATTTTTCTTTCTTCTCTCATCCCATTTCAGGGAGGTAACTTTCAGAAGTGTTACAGAAAAAAGATAATAGTTTTTATTGTGAATTGTTGGCAGCTAGATTTTAAATACAAATACACAACATCTTAAAAGAAATCCTCTGGAAACCATGAAATTTGATTTTATTTTCTTTGAACATCTGAACTCAGCAAAAAGTTTGGTTATATTTTTTACATTCAAACCATAATAGATATGGAATGTTATAGTTCATGTGAAAGGTTTTGCTAAAATAGTATTTTTAATTTTGAAATAAAATTATTTCAATTTTTATAGTTATCTTGATGGTGGATCAGGCACTTAGATGATGATTTCCTGACCAGGGGACACAGATTTTTATGTCTTATTCAAGGAAAGATTGCAGCTTTTGAACATAGGTTTTCATTCATCTAAGGAAGGTTGGATTGTAGAGTATGTGTACATGTGTGTGTGTGTGTGTGTGTGTGTGTGAATGTTCAAACAATAAGCTGGAGAAGTCAGAAGGACAACAGGTTGAGAGGAGAACTTAATTGAGAAATTAGTGCTTTATTACCTTCCATGAAGTACCATTATGCTAACCTGTGGTATCTTTGTGGTACTTTATCTTATTTCTTCATTCAATATAATAGTACTTTCAAGGACCTTACAAAATAAGTAATGGTTCATCTAACTGGACATTTACTAATACATAGTCACATGACTGGTGCACTGTGGTGGATGAATACATGCTTTTTAGGAAGGACAAGTGAGAAAGGTGAGGAAGATGCCCTGCCCTGTGTATGAGAGAGGAGTGCATGGAGCTCTCCCAGGAATGTTTGATGAGCCAGCAGAGAGCAGATGGGTCAGGGATTCTGTATGCCTTATATACCGACTTTTTTCTGCTGTAAGGCAGAAAATATCTCAACTTCTGCAATACCCCTTACTGGTTAGCTGTAAAAATCTAGCTTGAAGTAGCATGATTTTTTACAAAATATTTATTTTCTTTCTGAAACATCCTAAATTCAACATTTTTTTCATTGTGGTCTTGATTCTTCAGGTATTAAAGCAGTATCTGGATTTGTATTGTGTATTTATGTGTGCCCAAGTAATCATGACTTATGTGCCTAAAAAGGTATTTCAGGCGCACCTTGCATGTAAATCTCAGCATATGTGAATTTTGCCCTTTTGAACAGAAGCACCATGTAACTTATATTCAACAACAAAATGAACCTTAATTTGTTTTTACTTTGCCAGAAAATAGATGTTTGTCAGTCAGCAAGCATGAAATAACTAACACAGTATCTCAGTCCTACTGGTTTTTATATGGACAGTTAAGTTTAAAGACAAGTATTTTAACGTGTAATATATTAGGAAGTGGTTGGTACATCCCTTGAAAAAAATGTAATACACAAGAACTTGATCTTAATCCTATTGTTTTTCTTGACCCCAGATGGGTTTTTTTAAAAATTAAAACTTGATCTGTACTGCTGTCATGATTTCTGAGATTGACTGGCAACCATATTTTTCTCTGAGTGCATTCAGAAATTCTTTGAGTGCATTCAGTGGAAAAGAATCATTTATTGGATTAAATAGCCATTATTACAGATATACACTGATTGGTATCTTGAGCACCTTCCATACTGGTGCAGATTTTCAAAACAGAGTAATAGCAGCAGTACTCTACTTCCTAGTTTCTCATCTTAGATGTACGAAAATACTTTTTAAAAAATGGTATCTTTTTAGATATTTGAAAAGTCTTTATTTTTAGATCAAGTTCAAGACAATAGTTGTGACAGTCAGAAATCTGCTCTGAGTTTCTCTAAAATGCAATGTTTGGTACAGTTTAGAATGTTTTAAGTACATTGGATTTAAATGTTCAAATAACATTGAAATCATTTATGCGTACATATCATCTCCCCAAATACTATAGACTAATTTCTATTTTTCAGAAGAATCAAATATTGTTTCTTTCTGATGCAACTTTTAAAATATATTTACTCCCTTATATTTACATCTTTGTTCTGGTTTTTCAGTTTATGATGTAAAGTCTGGTTAAAGTAATCCAAATATGATAATCTAACTATGAGGCTAGGTAATTAATAAACTTGCTTTATCAAAATAGAATATAATGAAGATTATTTTTAATGTAAGTAGATTTTAAGACTGTGTTTTAAATCTTCATTTTTGTCCTTAAGGATGGGAAGTGTATTAATTCCCTTTGAAAAATCAAAATAATATTTACAAAGATAAATGCTGTTATGCAATAGAAAAGAAAACAAATTAGGTATATATTTCAGTTTTATGTATGTGGGAAATTAGGTAAGCTACTCTTGTCATTCCCTTAAAAGAAAAACTACTATTTGCATATTTAGCACATTGAAAAGGTATTTAGATTTTGATACTGTACTGAGCTGTGAATGTACCACTATCATCTTGTGAAGTCTGTGAGAAAATTAAGTACTCTTTCTGCAGTATCTTTTCCTTACCATGCTATTTCCTTAGCGCCAGTGGCAAATGACCATGAAACAAAATCTTTACTGTAAATTTACTATGTTACTTAACCTCTGCAGATAAATAGATGCATTCCACTTCTTTCCTGAAGGTGTGAACATGTGCTCTGCCATTTCAAGGCTTCTTTTTCTAGATCTCCTCCATTTTTAATATCTGCCGTGCATGGAGGATTTGGTCTTACCTTTTTCTGTTTTTTGCATTCCTGAGGTTATTCTTATGGCTTTAGCTCCTGGTTTGTATGGTCATTTCTAACAGTGCAGTTACAGAGTCACTGTGTGTATGTGCTTTCGTAAGCTAAGATTTTCTTAGCACCCTATGTGATAGGTCTTCAGACTTCCCTTAGTGTTTAGGTTTTCTATTATTATTATTTTTGTTCATGTTCTTTTGCAGTACTTTGGACATTAAAGACAGTACTACATCCAGCTTTTTCTCACACTCCTCATTCCTGTCTAGCTCGTTCACTGCTCTGATCAGATTATGCTTCTGGCCACTATTCCATTTTTCCTGTTCACACCAAGAAAGTTTCCCTGTTGATCCTGTCAACATTGACCAAAAACCTGTTTTGGGGTTTTTTTTTGTTTTAGTTTGGTTTGGTTTTTTCTGTCCTAGAAAACCTTTCAAGGTGTGAGATCTTGGATTAAGATTGTTTAACAGCTGTAGTTACACAGGCTGTAGGAATCCTCTGGTGAAGTGGATTTTATATGGAAAAGCTGCACTTTGTTAATGGACATCTTGGAACACTTATCAGGAACAAAGAGCTCCATTCCTCTTTGCTGTTGCCATGCAAATGCCCTTAGATGCTACTTCAAATGTCACTTTGTTTTATGGAGTGATAACAGCAAGAGTGTTATAAAGACTTCTGTAGTCCAAAGTGACTGTTCTTTTCTTTAGGGAAAAAATGTATGAGGTGAGGTGTTTTCTATTTTTTTCTTTACTTAACTCCATTTTCCTCCTAAATGAAGTATCTGAGATGAGTATTAGGAATTGTAGTTCAGCATAAAACGGATATATTAAGTTCTAGTGAAGAAAGAGAAAAGAGCAGTATGTGATACTTAAAGAAATTAGAGTATCAGAGTTTTTTCTGAAATGGCTGCAATGGATAAAAGTGATCTTCAGTTTCTGAAGTGCTGGAACAAAACTGAATCCTATACTGGAAGGAGCTGGGATGTGCTTACTCCTTTCTGGCAGCAGAGGCAAGATAATTGGCAAGCTGTCTCATTCCTATTGAAACTGCAGTTCCTCGTCTGTTGATGTAGAATTGCCGTGGGTGCTTGAACACCTCTCGCCAGAAGTCAGTGTGGCCAAGAAGTTGCATCTTCTGTATCGTGTGTTTCTTCTGGAAGAGCTTGAAGGAAGATTTATTCACTATTCTAAATAGGCTGTTACTCCCCATACCACCTTTTCAAGTGTGAAATGGTATTTTAAAAATACGCACTTTATGGTATAACATAATTCTTCATTTCAGGTGTTGATTGCCTTGAGATAAAAGGAACAATTACTTCTGTCCTCTGTAAATGTTTACTTTATTATCTAATAAGAAATCCAAATGTGAAAGGATACAGGAAAGAATGAAATGTTTTAAGTGATTAGACGAAAACCTATTGTATCCTTCACAATAGTAATATATTAAACAGCCTGAATAAATATTTTTTCCCTTTTTCAGTGTCATATGCTGCTTTTCAATTGTTAAAACACTTTGCATGTTTTATCAAAAGTGCAGGGGAGTTATTTAACTAAAATGTCTTTCATTTCTCCTGTGTCAGAATGCTGTTCCTCCTGATATTTGCATGGGCTGGATCACTTTCACAGAGGAAACAATAAATCCATCAAAACATAAAGGAAGATGATGACACTGCAATTAAAGCTTAGATATCTAACAGTGGTGTTAGACAGGTTTTATGCAAACTTACTATACAGTGAGAAAGCTCGTTTTCAAGCCTTAGTACTTTTGTTTGTCATGTGTCTAAGATACTACTTGGATTACTTCTTGTTCTGCTCGTACTTGTAGCAGACTATGTGAATGCAAAAAAAAAAAGAAATACATAAAAATATCAGTAGAATTTTGTACTTTACATGTGCTGCCACTTTGTACTGCTTCTCAACTGGAGATCTAAAGTCCTTATATATTATCCAGACTTGATTCTCCTAAAACACTAGGAATTCTGTTGCTTCAGGACACACCTTGCTTCAGAATTATAAATAACAACACTGATGGAAATGTAATTTTTGACTACTAGTCAAGTTGTAACTGAAGGTAAATTTTCTAATGCAATAGAAGCTGAAATTACTCTGAATTTCATTGTTCAGAGGTTGCTTATCTTCAGTCATTTAATGTGTTTTTATTGATCTGTAATATATGGAAAGCGGTCAAAATTGTTTGCATGAGGTATAATATGTGCCACTCTTTTCCAACGATCAGTGCTAGTACTATAGATAAAAGCATGAATGTGGCTCTTCACTTAAATGTAAGGCGAATTTAACAGTCTGTTCTCTTTTTCATCCTGAAGAGAGGAAGAAGGATAAGTTTATGGACAGGTAACAGTGGAAAGGAAAATCTCCCCTCCTGACATTTGACCTCAAAGCTTGTAGGGCTCTAAATTGAAAGCAAAACATTGTTCAGTGACATTCTAAATTATGAGTTTCATTTAACTGCAGTAATACGTAACAGCAGCACTGCTGGTAAATAAATGGGAGGTAAATATAAAATGTCCAAAATTTGTAGTGATTGAAAGGAGACAGAGTATGAAGTTATTTCAGGAGGAATTAACAGAAGCTGTTGAACAGCAAACCCCAACTGAAGAAGGATTCCTTCTTTGCCGTTAGGCAATTTTCAGTATGTCTTTTGAAGTAAAGGCAGGGTGTATGAACTCTCTAGTCACGAACTGTGAAATCTTTTGTCTTTTTAAACAAAGAGAGTAGTTCTAGTAAAACAAAGTTTTGCCTAGCTTGGAAGAAAGAACTTGCGTTTGTTGACCATGTCAAATTATTTCAGCCAAAAAACAGTGAGTAGTGAAAGTGTGAAATCTGAAAGGTACTGAGGTTTCTATTTAAAAAAGAAGGTGGTCTATTTTTTTGTTTCTGAAAACACACATTTTTAAATACTCCTGGTTTATAACAGGAGAACTAAAACATATCATTTTGGATGTACACACTTTGCTTTCTATTGAAAGTGTAACGAGCCTTGTTGTCCAGCTTTGGAAATTAAGTATTTGAATATTTTTAAAGCTACAATTCATGTACATTTTGCTATGCTGTTGCTTGTATTAAAGTTAGTCTGCTTTAACAAAAAATGTCAGAAAATTAAAAAACGTATTTTTGAAAGAAGGGAAAAAAAATAAGAGTAATCCAGCTGAATATTAGCTCCCATAGAGGCTATGAAGTCTCCTTCCTTGGAGAGACTTAAAACCTGAGTCGACATGACCCTGAGCAACCTGTTCTGACTGACCCTGTTCTAAAGCAAGGGCTTGGAATAGGTGACCTTTCAGGGTCAGACCTTCTTGCCTCAGCTGTTGTGTGCTTCTGTTTCACTAGACCTCCTGAAAGTCACACAAACTGATGTATGTAATTTTTTCATCTGGCCCTTAGTTTTGACATATATACTTTAGAAGTGTTTTATGAGTAGTTAAACTCTGCATTTCATGTCTTACCCTTGAGTCTCTCTGTGTTCTTGAGGTTAAGCTGCATACTGACAGTGCTTGCAGCTTGAAGCACATGAGCACCATCAGTGACTGCAACTGAGTTACCAGTAGAGACATAGAACTAACATATTTTAAATTGAAGAGGCTTTTATAGCCACTTTATATCTATTAATGCCAAAGTCAGAAGTTACAGTATATTAATACAGTTTTGTTCAACGTAGTGCTTTAGGAATTAAGTACACTGTGAGCACCAGGAATCCTAAAACTGGCTTTTCAAACCTCTATTTAGGTAAAGAATATTGTAATCCTAAAAATACTGCTTTTAAATTAATCCACTAGTGAAGATTTTCTTAATTTTCTGTTAAAAATTTGGCATTTCTTAGCTTTAGCATCTTTATTCTGAACTTTACTTAAATCCCTGGGATATCTGTATCATGCAGGTCCTGTTTCTGAAGAAATCCTACCTGGTACATGAGTACAGTTTATTGAAATGAAGGCTTCACTAGTCCAGCTCTGGTTCTGTCTTCTGAGCAAGAAGAGGTGAAATCTTTCTTTCCAGGTCTTAGCTTAATGTATCAAGTAATTTAATGGCAGTTAACTTAGTAAATGTATGTAACTTGAAACATGAAAGCCGAAGATGAAAGGTAGTATGTAGATAAATCTTAGTATTAAGACGTGACTCCATGAAAATACCTGAGACACTGAAAATACCTAAGCGTCATAAAATAATACTGTGGTAGAGCTTTATAATCTATTTTTTTCTTTAACTTCTTGTTTTTCTGTTTCTTCATTAGAGCCAGAAATGATTAAGAGTGTATGACCTGCTGTGGATTGGTATGAGCAACCACCTCAGATCCAAATGACATGTTACCAGTTTGGTTTAGAGTTTGTCCTGTAGTTACTTCAGTAGAGGGGCACTATTAAAAAAAAATAAAAATCTGTATGCCATCTGAGTTAAGATGGCTTTGGACGCTATGTATTTCATCTTCAGAAGTGAAAGTACAGATGTAAGCCACATCTTCCTTTCTGCCTGTAGCAGAGTACCGAATGTTTTCAAATAATAGTAAAAGAAAAATCTTTCAATTCTTTTCATAGAATAGGAGAGCACATGAATTTACTTTTATCTTTTTAAATCACAAGAGTAGTAATGTGAATCTAAAATTCAAGTGTTGAGCACCTGCGTGACTACTGAATGCGAATCATTTTGGGGTAGATTTTACTGTGCAGACACAAGCTGCAGCTCTTTCGAATCCTCAAGTTCTGAGTGGTGCCTTTCTCGTTTCTTCACCTTACATATAGTGTTATGAATAATTATTTTTATACTTTTTAAAACAGCAGCTAAGTGTTCAGATTTTGCAGAAGAGAGTGAGACTAAATATTGTTTTTTTGATGCACTATTGTAGTGGGTTGTGACAGGTTTAATTCTCTGTTTCATCAAGCTCTAGAGTGATTCCAGTTAATTACTTTCTGGAAGATGGTTTTTGAAATACCTTTCTGAGCCATTTATGACCACCTCTTACAGAAGGTTGATGGTTATCATATGTAAACGTGACACAATTAAGCCAATACACCTTCCATATCACTTTCTTTTTAATTGAAATCCTTATTCTCTGTGAGAAGAAAATAATTTATGCACTTCACAATGTACTACTCTCAATAATGTTTTTCCTTATTCAGAACTAGTATGTCTTGCATCAATTGTTTTACATATTTTATCCGATAACCTTTACAACTCAATGTCTACCCAAAAGGAAGAAAAATTTTTCATATATATTCCTTGCTTATAGGGAAGAGGTGAGGTGTATTAAACATTTTTAATTGTTTCTTTACTCTTAATGTTTTAAAGTGATGAGACATGGTTGTACTTTAAAAAGCATTTATGATAACTTGAATGCAGAGATTGGAGTAAATGAATTTAGAAAGCATAATGTAGTCATTATTAACTAATTTCTACTCTGTTAAACTCATGCCAAATTAAAATAAAAATCCAAATATATTTGCTCATTTCAAGTCATCAGCATGTTATGGCCTTAAATTAATTTCTATTGATGTTACATCTGAATCACCTGTTATGAATACTGTACAACATTGAAAAAGCTGTGCAATTATTTTTCATCAACCAAAATCCACTTATCCTGTAACTCCTAACAAATTACAGAGCAAAAATGTCACTGGCAGTAATAGTGCAGTGCTTCCAGAGAGTTCCATAAAACTTTGACTACTAACTGATTCTTCAGTGTTTCAGAAGCAATGTTTTTTGGTTTTGTTTTGGTTTTTTGGGGTTTTTTTTTGCTTTTGTTTTTAAAGTAAGAAAATGTATCAGACTCTGTGCTGCATGGCATTCTTACTAACTTATTTATTTAAGACTAACAGTCAGATTCAGGAATTAGAAGTCTTGTGTAGCTTTGCATTTCATCCATAGAAAGCACTAATAATTAGAAAAGAAATAGGTTTTGAAATATTTGTTAGCATTTAAATATAATGCAGTGATTTTTTATTTTTTATTTTTTTTACTTCTGAGATTTATCTTTGAAAAGTATGCATATAGATGCTTTCTTAAGGTGTAGTCTATTCAGATTTCAGAAACTCCCCAAATGTATTCCGGCTCCTGTTATTGTCATGCCTTATGCATCCGTCATGCTTACTATACATTTTACTGGCTTAGCAGGTAGCAGAATACTTTTCTGAAACTCTTTTCTCCGATAGCCATATAAAATAATTGAGTTATCAACCTGTTATGACCAAAAGGACAAAAATTTTGTTGAATTAAGAATAAAAAAAATTAGTCAGCTGTCTAACACAAACTTTAGCAATTCTGCTTCACATTTCTTTGACTAAATGCAAAGAAGTAGTGTCTTTCAACTACATCCATTATGGATGTCAAATATGCGACTGATAGTTCAAAACAAGTACTCTTTCTGGTTTAGAGCTCTCTGTATGTAATTTCTGCTCACTCAGAACTATGGAGGTCCTGTTGAGTTTTCAGTGTGATAGAGTCTTGAGATTCACAATCTGTGGCTGTTGCCATCTGTTTTTACCTGTCTAAAATTCTGGGTTTTTTGGTTGCAGCCAAGCAGAATGGATGTGTACAGAACAGATTTGCCAAGTGCAAGTGTTGGCAAAAGCAGAAGCATATCTAATTAAAACAAAAATAGGTATTTAAAGATATGCATAATACAGTAACTGAAACGTGATAGGAAGAAGTGAACAGGGCAATAAGAAAGCGGCCCTCCCCTCCTGTAATCCGCTGAGGAGTGGTTCTGGAGGTGCAGCGCAGTCCATGGAGCAGAGGGGCTGTTTCTCAAAGTCTTTAAAAAGACAAAAGGCAAAGAAAGCAAAACCTTTCTGGTGAATGTTACAAGAAACCCAGGCTTTTGTTGTAAGGCAGTGATCTGCAAAAGATCAATTTGTGAAATTTTGACTTTTTTTTTTTTGGTTGTTTTTTTTTATAGCTTCCAGAGCACTGTGTAACACCATTACATGCATATGTGAAGAAACCTAAGCTTATTTTTAGAGAACAAAATGATTGTCTAGAAAATGTGTTTAAAAGAATGTATGCCAGATACTGGCACAGGAACTCCATCTGTTCTTGAGCTGCTGTTATGGTTGAATATACAGGTGCTTAAATATTATATTAATGAACTGAGCAGAAAACATGATTTTGCATAGTTTCATAAATACTTAGAGGTATTGCATATTCTGATAGTCCTATGCTTCATGTAAACATAGTGTAACACGTAAAGATGGATGGGGGATAGGCTCATGACTCTTTACCCTCTTGAAGAGAAGATACTCAGAAGGGAGGAGCCAGCTGAGTGAAAAACTGTGAGGAAGTTACATGTATGTGTGTAAGCAATACACTTTAATTGTTGCATGAACATTTCTCTATATGTAGATTTCTTTAAAATCAGAGTTCAGTTTGCAACAGCATATGTAGCTTTTCCTTTAGATAAAAATAAGGTGTAGAAGGATACAATACAAAGACACTCAGACCCACTCCAAGAACATTAATAGGAGTAGTGGTATTAAACTGAGTATTTCAGCCTTCAAAAATGACTCAGCCTCTGTGCCAAATTGTGGTGCTCATCTGTATAAGAAAGATATTAGTTCATAAAATATAGCAGGGAACTGTTCTGGGATATCAGTTAGGTAGATGTGAAAGGCTTTTAAGTGTTTCTGGAGTTGAAATACAGGACTGGAAAAACATTGGCCACATTTTAGATTGTCTGTCTGAAAGTGTTTTTGACTGTCTCAGAGACTTTATTTCTCTTTCGCTCAGTACAAAGATGTTGCCTGCTATCAAATTTTGGACATTCCAGTATTCCTTAGTTTACAAGATAAACTGCTGTGCTGACAATATGTCTCCGTTTAGGGCTCAGGACAAGCCCAGGAGCAGGATTCTCTCTCTATTGTCCCCTACACTCCCAGTGGGAGGTTTAAAAAAAAAAGGGAATAGAGAAAAGATGTTTCACACAAGGTTGGAAGTTAAGACTCTTAAGTTTAATGAAAAAACAACAGCGGAAAGGAAAAGGGAGTTATTAATGGACAAAGGATATTTAACTATATACAAAACCCAATCCCAGTAGTCCTGAGTGGAAGTGCCCGAGCAGTGCCTCGTGGCCGCTGCGACTGCTGTGACTCGTCACCAGGGACCGCAGTGGTGCCGGGAGCGGATGGTGGTGGATGCTGCCGAACACGTGGAGCTAGGCCCAGCCGCCCCGAGAAGCGACAGGAAGCAGCCCAGGAAGCCAGGAAAAGCCCGCAAAAACCTCTGGCCTCCTCGGTTTTTTATAGACTGCGGCCGTGAAGGTGAGGGAACAGTACTGATCTCTGACCCCCCAGGGTCCTACAGACACCACCTGTCCTTCTCTTTCAGGCTGTTAACCGTTAAACCATAACACAATAAAATATGAGTTAAAGGTAATTCAGGGTCAATATCAGTCATTCAAATACTATCATCTCACCTCTGTTTACAGTGGGTTTCAGACTCCTGTTTGTTAAATCTGTGAACAGCTTAGACTAGTGTGTTGTAAACATTTGGTAAGTTAGTGTCAGTTTGCTGCAGTTTCTCAAAGGTTAATAAATTCTATAGACATAGTTATATAATCTTTCCAACTAAAATTTAATTTTCTTGATTTTTTTTTTTTACCAGCAACAGCCAGTGCTTTGTCATTT